>NC_064642.1:729971326-730274357 GCF_023864345.2 Schistocerca serialis cubense
AAATCGTTTCCTGCGTTTTTTCTCATTTCTGTACTAAAATCAATATTTTTTTCAAGTAATCTGTTTGTTCACATGGTATAGTTCTAAGAACTTTTTTACTTTTAATCAAGGTGTAGAGACTGTTAAGGTATCTATACTGTAAATATATTTTCCTTTGTTATTTACAGTGGTTATTAATTTATTTCCTCCTTCTGGTGCTGAAGGTAACTCTGATGGTGAAACATGTAACTTTCTGGATATTCTATATCAACTTTCAATTGTATCCATATTTATAATCATATGGCATTTTAAGTATTTTTTATAACCAAAACACACTTGTTCTATCAAACTGAGATTTTTAAATGGTAATAATTGAGTAATTTTCCAACCGTATAAATTATTTGCATCTACATATGCTAAATAATACGATTTTTTATTGGTTATATTACTTCTATAGATTTGTTACTTGATTTTGCAATAGTTTTAATACTTTGACAAAATGCACCTTGTATTTGTTTTTGTAAGAAATAAAACCATATCACAATGATGTAATCAATTTTATTTAAGTTTCGTCATTTTTAATGCACAATCCAAAGATAATCTTAGTGCAGTAAAATACCGACATGTAAAGTTCCGAGAAGGATCTGCTAAATTTAAAACATCATATTTATAGCACATTTCGTATATTGAATTATATTTATAATATTCATCAGAAATATTATCTTTAATAATTCGTGAATAAAGTCATCCTTTTTTTGAGAACTTAGTTACTTGCAATTTTACTTCAGGATCCAATTATTCATTATCAGAAGATACTTCAAGTCATTGATTTTAATGCATACAGAAGATTTAATTTTATTCGATTTTATAAATATATACTAAAACAAATATGCATTCATTGCTAATTCTTTATTAAAAAATGATTTTCAGTATTTGGTAAAATTTAGAATATAAACAGGATCAAATTTAGGAATATGTTAATTAAGATTGCAACATTTATGTGCACTTACTAAATATATTCCTGTTATATGACAGTGATCTTTCACTTGCTTTTCTAAAGGACATATTCTATTTTACAAATATGACACATCTCTGAATGTTTAAAAAAATTTTATATTCAATTGTTGTTATCATTGCAATATTTCGTTCACATATTCTAGCAATTTCTCTTGATCCTTCTCTCAAGATTTCAATGAATTTTTTGCAGAATCTTTGAAAGTGTAAGTAGCTGGACTTTTATAATCACCATCAGAATATTTAACATAATAACAACATGAAACTGGTAAATATTTTTGATATTTGTTAATGAAAGATTTTTTGGGATTTTTTTCAGAAGTATTAGTATCTTTTAACAATGTTTCTAAACATACACAAACTACAAAAGGAACCCTTAATGAACTGTTATAATTTTAAAATCAATTTTTTTTATCTTTTTCAGTGAAATACATTTTTCCTTCTTTATATCCTTTACAATCGTTTACATGAATGTCTCAGATTTTTTCAAAATAAAAATAACTTGAACATCTATCACTAAGATAAATTCTTCCATTTGGTTCATGTCTTTGTAAACTAATTAACCTACGTGGATATGTTGTTGTTGTTGTGGTCTTCAGTCCTGAGACTGGTTTGATGCAGCTCTCCATGCTACTCTATCCTGTGCAAGCTTTTTCATCTCCCAGAACCTACTGCAACCTACATCCTTCTGAATCTGCTTAGTGTATTCATCTCTTGGTCTCCCTCTACGACTTTTACCCTCCACGCTGCCCTCCAATACTAAATTGGTGATCCCTTAATGCCTCAGAACATGTCCTACCAACCGATCCCTTCTTCTGGTCAAGTTGTGCCACAAACTTCTCCTGTCCCCAATCCTATTCAATACTTCCTCATTAGTTATGTGATCTACCCATCTAATCTTCAGCATTCTTCTGTAGCACCACATTTCGAAAGCTTCTATTCTCTTCTTGTCCAAACTATTTATCGTCCATGTTTCACTTCCATACATGGCTACACTCCATACGAATACTTTCAGAAATGACTTCCTGACACTTAAATCAATACTGGATGTTAACAAATTTCTCTTCTTCAGAAACGATTTCCTTGGCATTGCCAGCCTACATTTTATATCCTCCCTACTTCGACCATCATCAGTTATTTTGCTCCCCAAATAGCAAAACTCCTTTACTACTTTAAGTGCCTCATTTCTTAATCTGATTCCCTCAGGATCACCCGACTTAATTAGACTACATTCCCTTATACTTGTTTTGCTTTTGTTGATGATCATCTTATATCCTTCTTTCAAGACACTGTCCATTCCATGCAACTGCTCTTCCAAGTCCTTTGCTGTCTCTGACAGAATTACAATGTCATCGGCGAACCTCAAAGTTTTTATTTCTTCTCCATGAATTTTAATACCTACTCCGAAATTTTCTTTTGTTTCCTTTACTGCTTGCTCAAAATACAGATTGAACAACATAGGGGAGAGGCTACAACCCTGTCTTACTCCCTTCCCAACCACTGCTTCCCTTTCATGTCCCTCTACTCTTATAACTGGTATAGTTCTAAGAACTTTTTTACTTTTAATCAAGTGTAGAGACTGTTAAGGTATCTATACTGTAAATATATTTTCCTTTTTATTTACAGTGGTTATTAATTTATTTCCTCCTTCTGGTGCTGAAGGTAACTCTGATGATGAAACGTGTTACTTTCTGGATATTCTATATCTGTTACAACTTTTAAAATTACAATAAGATTTCTTGTTAACTTTAATTAGTCTCCTTTGTATTAAAATATTCTTAATTTTGTGATTGTTTCTTCCCTAATTTAAGTAATAAATTTTGTAGTTCAATAATATGATCGTTATTGTTAGTTTTATCAGTTATTGTTCTTCATTTCAAAATACAAAGTTTGTATAAATTTGTTTAATGGATCTAAAAAAATATTCACCATTAAAACATGATAAATTTGATAATCGGTATATTTTTATGATATTTTTTTGTTAAAATTCTAGCTATTTTTCTACTACAAGTTTTTTAAAATGTTACGAGTTATCGATAGTAATAATATTTTTTGCATTGTCATCTTTATTAATTTTGTTCTCAGATATAGTGATGAGGTTGGGTAATTGTTGTTTATTAATATTTGTATTATTTTTTACATATTTTAAGAAGATCATGTAATGGTTTATTTACTTATATCATTATCATTTATTCTTTTATCTATAAGATGAATTAATGGACTTGTAAGTTTGGAACAATTTTTGTTGTTGTTTTACAGATTTGATGAAGTTGTTTCAAAATTTTTTAATTACTTTATTATCGTCCATCTACATCCACATCTTCATGATTATTGTTATATTCACAATAAAGTGCTTGATGGAGTGTTCAATGAAAGAGCTTCAAGCTGTCTCTTTACCATTCCACTCTCAAATGGTGCATGGGAGAAAGGAGCTCTTAAATTTTTCTGTGTGAGCCCTGATTTCTCTTACTTTATCGTTGTGATTATTTCTCCCTAAGTAGGCTGGGGCCAACATAATGTTTTTGCAACTGGAGGAAAAAATGTGACTGAAAATACATCAGAAGACCCTGTTGCAACGAAAAACGCCTTTGTTTTAATGATTGCCAATCCAATTCTTCTATCATGTTAGGGGCACAATCTCCCTTATTTTGCCATAATACAACACGAGCCGCCCTTCTTTGTACTTTTTCGATGACATCTTTCAGCTACTGCGATCTGAAGCAGATCCCACACTTCACAGCAGTACTCTAGAATAGGGCAGACAAGTGTGGTGTAAGCAGTTTCTTTAGTAGAGCTGTTGTACCTTCTAAGTCAGTAGAGCCTTTGAACCTTTTAAGTGTTCTGCCAATGAATCGAAATCCTTGTTTTGCTCTACCCACAACATTATCTATATGATTGTTATAATTTAGGTTATTTGTAACTGTAATCCCTAAGTATCTAATTGAATTTACAGCCTTCAGATGTGTGTGACTTATCGCATAATCGAAATTTAGTGGATTTCTTTTGGTACTCATGTGAATAGCGTCATCCTTTTCTTTATTCAGGGTCAGTCGCCACTTTTTATGCCATACAGATTTCCTATCTAAATCATTTTGCAATTCGTTTGATTATCTGGTGACTTGATAAAATGGTAAATGACAGCATCATCTGCAAACGATCTAAGACAGGTACTAAAATTGTCTCCTATACTGTTAATTTCGAATTGAACACTAGAGGGCCTATAACACTTCCTGGTGGAGTGCCAGATATTACTTCTGTTTCACTCGTTGACTTTCCATCTATTACTGCAAACTGTGACCTTTTTCACATGAAATTACGAAACCAGTCACACAACTGAGGCGATATTCCATAGGCACGCAGTTTGGTTAGAAGACACTTGTGGGGAATGGTCTCGAAAGCCTTCTGAAAATCTAAAAATGTGAAATCAGATTGACATCTCCTGTCGATAGCACTTATCACTTCATCGGTATAAACAGCTACTTGGGTTTCGCAAGAACGATATTTCTGAATGCATGCTGAATATGTGTCAATAGATCGTTTCCTTTGAGGTACTTCATAATGTTTGAATGCAGTACATGTTCCAAAACCCTTCTGCAAATCACCATTAGTGATATGGGCTTGCCATTCAAATGGATTACTACTACTTCCGTTTTTGGGTATTGGCGTGACTTGAGCAATTTTCCATTTTTTAGGTACGGATTTTTCTGTGCGCGAGCAGTTGTATATAATTGCTAAATATGAAGCTATTGTATTAGTATACTCTAAGCGGAACCTGACTGGTATAATATCTGGACCAGAGACCTTGCCTTTATTAAGTGATTTAAACTGCTTTGTGACACCAAATATATCTACTTCTACGTTTCTCATCTTGGCAGTTGTTCTTGATTGGAATTCAGGAATAATTACTTTGTCCTGTTTCAAGGAGTCTCCCATCTTGCCACTTACGTATGACCAGAATCTCTTTGGATTTTCTGCCTGATTTCGAGACAGAGTTTCGTTATAGAAATTATTGAAAACAACTCGCATTGAAGGACGCACTATATTTGGAACTTCTGTAAAACTTTGCCACTCTTGGGGATTTTGCTTTCTTTTAAATTTGGCGTGTTTTTTTTGCTGCTTCTGCAACAGTGATCTGAGCCGTTTTGTGTACAATGGGGGATCAGAAGCATAACTTATTAATTTATGTGCTATATGTCGCTCAATTGCTGTCAATACTGTCCCTTTCAAGTCATTCCTCATCTTTTATATGCTAATATGACTAGATCAGAAACTGTGAAGGCTGTCTCTTAAAATGGCTTTAAGAGCATTTTTATAAACTTTTGGAAATATATATAATTTGCGCTCCTTTTTGATGGTTGTAGGTGTTACTGCATTCAGCCTACTCACTTTTTGTCCAGGATTATTTGTTGCTGAGAGATCAAGTATGCTTTCGCAACCATTTATGCTTTGAGTTGGCTCATAAACTAATAGTTCAAAATAATTTTAAGGTAAAGCATTCAGTACAATTTCAGATGACTTTTTATGGCTGCTGTAGGCTATAAACGTAAAATTTTTCCAGCATATCAAGGGTAGGTTGAAGTCACCACCGACTATAACTGTATAAGTGGGTTGCCTGTTTTAAATTAGACTCAATTTTCCTTTAAACTGTTCAGCAATTATATCTTCTGGGTCAGGGTTCAGTAAAACGATCCAGTTAATAGTTTAGTCCGATTTTCAATCATAACCTCTACCCATACTACTTTGTGGGAACTATTTACTTCAATTTTCCTACAAGGCAAACTGACAGCATTAAAAACTCCGTCATCAACGGTATTTAATCTATCCTTTCTGAACACAGTTAGATCGTTTGAAAAAATTTCATCTGATCTTATTTCCAGCTTTAGCCATCTTTCTGTACCTATAACTATTTGAGCTTCCATGCTCTCAATTAGGGCTTGGAGCTATACTTCTTTCCCAACAGAGCTACAACAATTTACAATACCGATCATTTCTAGAAGTAACTTACTGTGTTTTACCTGTCCCCATTGAGACAGACACATTTTCTCTGGTTCCCTGAAACCCTCTAACCAAAAAAGCCGCCAAGCCCCTTCCTCACAGACCCTGCTATCTGTGTAGCCACTTCCTGCGTATAATGGACTCCTGACCTATTAAGTGGAACCCAGAAACCCACCATCCGGTGGCGCAAGTCAAGCTGTCTGCAACCTACATGGTCACAGATCCACCTGAGCCTCTGATTCAGACCCTCCACTCAGCTCTGCACTAAAGGACTACAGTCGATTTTCTATGGACTATCATTATAATTGTTATTAATATTGTCAACAGGATTTACATTAAGATAGATTAAATTTTGTTTATCCAGTTTGAGATAATTCATAAAATTTTTGGTGTTCAAAAAATGGCTCTGAGCACTATGGGACTCAACTGCTGAGGTCATTAGTCCCCTAGAACTTAGAACTAGTTAAACCTAACTAACCTAAGGACATCACAAACATCCATGCCCGAGGCAGGATTCGAACCTGCGACCGTAGCGGTCTTGCGGTTCCAGACTGCAGCGCCTTTAACCGCACGGCCACTTCGGCCGGCTTTTTGGTGTTAGCAACTGATCGAAATTCTTTTACATTTTTATATTTTAGTTCTCTGTTCCTCATTTCTTTATTCATTTCTTTCCATTTAAAATACTCCATACATTCCATTAGATCTTCTCTAGTTACATTTGAACAACCATTCTGTTTACAATAATTTTCTAAATGTTTGAAACTCAACCCATACTTTCTTTCACTATAATTTTCTACATTTTTAAATAACTTTATAGTCTATTTTGTTTTGTTTGTATTTATATAGAATTTAATTCGAATGTTAGTTTTATTAAAACTTTTACCATTATAATGTATCTTTGGGATTTTAGGTCTGATAGTTCTAATTTATCAATAATATAATTTATTAGATTTATAAATTTTTAAATGAGAAAATAAAAAATTGCTTCTCTCAATACAGGCAAATGAATATTGATGATATTTATTGATAAAGAATAAAATTTATTAGCTTTGAAAATTTTTAAATGAGAAAATTGAATTTGGATTTTGGATATAGGAAAACGAGATGTTTTGATTGGGGAAAACTGCAAAATTAGATTCGTGGTTGGCAACCTGGAATTTTTACACCACGATGGTCTTTTGTCCACAACTCTCTGCAATATAATCCTTAAAAATAATAGAGGATTGAGTATCACTGTACAAGAGCTTATTGTCTGTCTATAAAATTTAGAAACCTTTGTAGATATAGTCATGGTATGCCTATCTCAGTGCCACACAACTACAGGAGCAGATGCAGTTTACACATGGAGAACTGATTTGGATAAAGGTGGAGTTGTTACCCATATTAAAACAGAACCATATATATATATATATATATATATATATATATATATATATATATATACAGGGTGTCCCAGCTATCTTGTCCACCCAAAATATCTCTGGAACAATAACAGCTATAGGAAAATGACTTTCACCAGTAACAATGTAGGGCTGGGGCCCATGAATTTACATATTTGGAAACATTCTAAAACGAAAGCATATGTGTTTTTTAACACAAACTTATGTTTTTTAAACGGACCTCCTATATTTTTTCTGCAGCAATCCATAGCATGACAAAGCAGATACACAATGGCGTTGATTGCATCGCAATATTCCCATTACATCCCGAGATATTAAGACGTGAGGTTGACGCTTGTAACAGCCGACATGCGCTGCTAGCGCATGACCTGAGGCGCAGGCGTGAACCCCATGCTGCCTGTAATCGCGACGTGATTGACATGCGTAATGAGACTTCCATACTTATCAAGAGGCCCGAAACGAATAATACGGTCTGTTGCCATCCTGCATTAACGCCGTACATTCCAGCGGGTATTTATCCCATAGGCTAGGGTTGATGCCGTTCTGTAACATATCTGCATACCGCAACGTTAGTCACAAAGTAACGGATTAACGATAAGCGAAGTTAACTTCATGACTAGAAACAATTATAGCGAAAAACGAGACATATAATCAAACACAAGTTTGCCCTAGAGACGATAATTCTGATATAGATTAAGTCGGTAAAAGCAACAAATTAGCATTAAATAAGAACCTTCTCAACAGCTTGGCGTTACGGTGATTATTGTACCACGAATAACAGTAGAATGATTGGGATCAATCGTTACAGGTCAAACGGCAGAAGCCAAATTACTTAATGAAAATTTTATAGGTTTATACTAATGTGATTTCAGTAAAATGCTCTCGATGCTAAGTATATAGAGGACTAGAATGAAGACAAACTGAACAGTGACAAAGTTGACTGACAGACAATAAATGATACGCTTCGCAAATGCATTCATAACTCAATAAACAAAATAAGCAACTTTAAATATGGAAGTCCTTAATGTGAAATACAATTTAGCTAACGCCTGAAAAAATCAGGCAGTATTTATATATATAGAAATTATTTTTAAATTTGTGAACCTTGGACCAATACATGACACTTATAAATATATCTGAAATCCGGATGCAAGTCAGGTATAGATACGAACGCCGAACATAACAGGCAGTATAGACAACTGGCCATTGTCCCGCTCGTCCAGCAACTGTCGGCCCAATAGTCCAAGGTACACAAGTCTCAGGCCCACTTCGTCTCACGTACAGTGGGGTGCAAAAAAATGTATCCACCGTTTAAAAGTCCATAACTGGCAAACTTATTGACGGAGGTGTCCCATCTTTGTTAGTGTAATAGGTTGTAGTTCCGGCAATCGCCACATTGCGTTGTTTTGTTTTGACAGATGACAGTTGCAAGGTAGTCAGTGTTTTGTTCTTAGTTGCACCTAGTTACTCGAGTAAACATGGCTGACGCAAGGTAGATTCGATGAAAGGAAGTCAGTTTTTAACTGGTATTTTAAGTACGAAAACATTAATAAGGTTCAACGGCAATGGTGAAATGAGTATCAAACAGAGCCACCGACACGTTTAACGATTCGTCGCATTCGAGACAAATTTGAAGCCTAAGGCTGTGTTAAAGACGTACACAAATAACGATCTGGACGACCTGTAATAGTAACAACTCCAGCTAACTCCCGTAGTGTGTTACAACAATTCACTCGCTCACCATAGAAGTCTGTGAGACAGTGTTCCCGTGAAACTGGAGTGAGTCGCTCAGGTGTTCGGTGAGTTTCGAAGACAGCAAAGTGGAAGTGCTACATGCCACGATTGCTACACGCAATGAATGAGTATAAGGGAGTACAACGAGTGGTTTACTAAGATGGTGCGCAACGATGAAGAGTTTGCAGAGATGATTGTGTGGTCTGATAACGCACAGTTCGAACTCAATGGTACAGTAAATTGCCACAATTGCATCTACTGGGCCGCCGAATATCCGAACATCCTTGTAGACAAAGCAGTGAATTTGCCAGGAGTAAATGTGTGGTGTGGGTTGTCTTACCGGGGCTTGATTGGGCCATTCTTCTTTCACGGCACAGTTACTGGTGAGGTTTACCTTCAGAAGCTTCAGACATCCATTTTACCTGCCATCTGAGACTTGTATGGAGACGGAAGAGTTCACATTCAACGCGATGGTGCCCCAGCCCACCACCAACATCGTGTTAGGGCGTATCTCGACGAAAATCTACCAGGCAGATGGATAGGCCGTAAAGGTGCTGTGGAGTATCCACCACGTTCCCCGGACCTTACTCCTCTGGACTTTTACCTGTGGGGAACCCTAAAGGACGTCGTATATCGTCAAAGGCCACACACACTGGATGAACCTCGAGAATCCATCGTACATTCAAGAGCAAATATCCAAGTGAACACATTGCAGTCAGTAGTTCGTGCTGCAGTTCGGCGGCATCGTTTGTGTATCGATGTTAATGGTGACCATTTCGAACACCTATAGTGATATCTTTAAGTAGGACCTTAAGCTACGCTTTCACCAAAAATAAGACAACTCCGTCAATTAGTTTGCAAGTTATGGACTTTTAAACAGTGGATATATTTTTCTGGACTCCTTTGTATAATCCGTCAAACAGAATTAATTTAGAACTGGAAACATGGTATACATGGAGCATAAACAGAACATTAGATCCACTAAATAAGAAAGGCACGCAAGGCCCGAAGGCGTGGCCATATCCACAGCACAGGCTCAGAGACAATGCAAATCGTAAGAAATTATGATCCAATAAGTCGCACGTCCCACTACTATAACGAATACGCTACAACTTAAACTCCTTAAATAAATAATCCTACCCTTATGGACTCAAAGCAGCGCACTTAGAACATTATTAGATAAAACAATACCTAACTAGAACAAAAACACGTTAAAGTGTCACTGCCTCCAAGCAGTAACCAGTTCCCACTCAAACCCCAGGTATATAAAACAAACAATTCAAACCCCATTACCTAAGATTACCTCAAGGAAAGGCATAAAATGATAAATTAACCTTACCATAATTACACGTCCTTGATGGATCCAAACATTCAAGACTCCGCAGAAAGATCTTGCAGATTGACCATACACTTGTGCACAGACCTGTTCGATGACACACAGTGCTTTCTGAAACAGACGGAACACTAAGTTTAAAAAATAATACACGGTAAGCCCCAAGATTTAAATGGTAAACCATAATATCGGTGCAATCAGACGCCAACATTTCTACAGTCAGAATGACACAACAAGTTTCATAGCGGCGAACCACAAGATAAATTGTAAACAGAGTTTCTTGATTGAGAATCTGTCTCGGTTTCATCACATGCAACACGGAGTGCAGAATATATATCTTCAACAAATGACGTAAATACAGTGGTATCACCTTATTGCGCCGGAAGAGTCCCGTGTTCAACAGCGTCAGAAAGGTAGGTCGCAAGCCATAACCCCCAACAACATGTATCGGCTAACGAACACCAAACTTCCTACGCAGTTGTATAACCATGTTTATGGCTGGACTGGGGGCAAATTTTGAGTTTGATTTTTAAGAGGATTATTGATTTCTCTACTTTGAGACAACCAAAACGCGGCGATACAAGCAGCGCCGACCGGAATGGACTTTTTCATAGTGACAGTATTCGCCGCCAAGGTTACCCCTCGTATCCACTACCAACCACACGCTCTTACTAACTGCCCCTCACTCCGCACGTTCGTTCGGTCCATCATCTCTCCCCGTGCGCGGCTCCGCGCGACCGCATGACGAACGCCGAAAGGGTACGGCCCCTGTAGGAGAATCTATAGGACGAAAGCCGGCACTGGTCAATTACATGTTACAGATTTTTATTACACACGTAGAATGATAAGCTGAAGTGCGCGTCGCTGTGCGTAAAATACCTGAGACACACGCTCCCGAGTGAACTCACTATCGTTGCGCCTCTTGTGCGGCGCCAGCAAATTCACATCGTAATTATTATTATTACAATTACTAATTAATCAGTAGAAATGGCGCCGTTCCCAGGACGGTGTGAGATAGATTAGACAGATGCAATAATTAAATGATATAAAACATGTTGTGTAATGTTCTATTGTACTGTTTTCTATTTGCTTTGTCTTATGATTACACATTGGCGAAAGAAAACCAAGGGAAAACATCACATTTTCAGCATAAATTACTGATGATTCATTGGAGGAATTGTAACAACAACTTCTAAGAAGATTGTGTATAACGTAGAAAGGAACTCCAACTTACAGGTCAAAAGACTGCTCTCGGTAATGCCTTGATCAAACGTTATGTCAATACATTACGCTATTCAGTCATAAATTTGAACCATTTCTTAAACAATAGAGATTCGCGTTAACATTGATGAATTTACACTCCTATATATTTAAAGTAAAAAGATATCTGTGTAACAAGAAAAATGGTATGTTAGTGAACCATGGAACGACTACATTCTTTGTTTATAACTTATTGTTAATTTTCTTTTCCAGGCAACAATGCAAGGACACGATCTGGTGGAGGCAGCAAGGAGAATTTAGGTAGCTGGCACAAAACAAAAACAGGCCACACCGCAATATAAGTAATTATGCGTATATTGACATGTGTATCACTGTGACACTGGGAATGAGAATATGTATATGAAAAGCTTACAGTACATACAACAGAATGTTGTTAAGTGAAGTTTAGGGCTCATACTACCAATGCTAAAAGGGGTAACATATATTAAAAAGCACAAGTTACTTATGTGAGGGTAAAATATGAGTATTCATGATGCATTTACGCGGGATCACAACTTATCTGAACGTCCTTCTACAAGTGACATATTTAAGTATATATATCAGCAAACACTACGTAAGTAGTTTCACAAAGATACAAAGAAGTGTGCATAAAGATTCGATGGTGTGTAGTCGTTGGATTTCAGCAACAGATAAAACAGTGCCTCTTTCTGTTCCCTGTCACCATTCCGTGTAGACCACTAGACGCATTCCTTGTAGACTTGAGAGTGGCGGGGCTAACCGTAGTTATCTTTGCTTCTGTTGTTTAATGTGTAATGAAGATTTCTTGTCTCTCGTTAGCAGTCTCGATTAAGAGGCGCGTGGGACAAACGATGAGTGAGGATATTGGTTACGTATATCATCTAACTCTATATACAGTATGTGTAGTGTCCTGTCAACCCAGATATTTGAATGACAATTTTAATTGTTATTCTGTGTACGGTATTACTACTGCATGAACTCAAAGATCAAAAGAGTTACCTGCTCGTGAAAAATCTGTAAGAAACAAGCAGCCTTTGAATGGTCAGAGAAAGTTCAAGAATTTTGTATTTAAAATAACATAAGATGTTGTTATATGCTTCCTAATGGCGAAAATGTAATCCTAAAGGACATACCGTGGTATTGAAATGTTGTTTTGTGCACAATTTGTAAATGTTTAAGGAGCCTAGATGTGAATATGGATAAATTCTACAATACATGTAACCTACGTGTCAACAACACGTAGGTTAAATCAAATGATGTCGAACCGCAATGTTTATTTTGGAGATGTTGAGTGAAACCATAAGTGTATTGACAAAGAAGACGTAAGGAGGAATTATTCAATTATCACGCGCCTGGTGTGTGCTGCAGAAAGGTTACACTTACTTGATTTTTAGTGAATGAAAGTGAGGGTACTTACAATGAGCCAAGAGTTTTCGGTTCGTCTGTAGTGGAGAGGGACGCTAGACTTTGCTTCAAGGGACAATATAAGGTTTATGGACTTAACTAACATTTGGTGAGTTCTCGACGTGATGCTGAATGTATGGCGGGCCTTTCCGTTGCAGCATAGATAAATCTCAGTGAAGCGCTTGTCTATACTTACTATCCTAGGGAGCGGATCTACAGACATTTTGACGACGTGAAACTCGTCCTTACCTATCCATGGTCCTCCAACAAACTTAGGAGGTTCGCGCGTAGTGTGAGCGTGGTCCTGCAAGAGGCGTGTGTCGACTATTCCGCAATAATGGAACAGTGGACTCTAAATCTGACGTTCTTTCACGCGGCATTGACTTGGAAAATTAAACTTTCAGAGTATGTAAATAAAACAGTGAAATAAGAGAGATGGGGTAAATATTAAAACATGGGGTGAACATTAAAATAAATGTATTTTAAAACCTCGGTCTGCCCAAAGATATAATGTAACTGAAAATAAATTTAAAATGTTATTATCGTACGTAGAAACGGCACCGCTATTGTATAGAATATAGCGGTGCCTGTATTATTCTGATTACGATGCGAAGTTCATTTGAATATGCGTGCATGTCCAAAAGAAAAGACATTGTGGCAAGCAAAACCGTCAAGAAACACGTCAAACGAATTCGCAATTACGAATAAGGACTACAGTCAGCTGTAGAATGGAATGACGACAGTGAAAATATGTGCCGGAGCGGGGCTCGAACCCGGAGCGGTCGCCTTACCATTTTCTTTAATTTAATTTTGTTCGGTTTTGTTCGTTGCGTTTGATCTGGGCGGACGTCACAAGTTGATCGTTGATTCTTTTACTCAGTTTTTTATTACAGAGGGCGAGCAGCCCTCTGACCGAACACGCTGAGCTACTGTGCCGGCTATAATTTGGCAATCTGTACACGACTCACAGCCGGCGACTTCCAAGTACAACGTCTGACCAGCACGGAAATATACATGATGGACGTACGAGTTCAGGTCGTAGACGCATGGTTGACGACATAGGGAAGTTGGGTCTGCCCGTAAGTGATGCTCGAATAGCCAAATGGCATTGTCGTCATTCCATTCTACAGCTGATGGCAGTCATTATTGGCAATTGCGTATTCATATGATGATTCACAACTGTAGCTCATTTTCCTCTTGTGTAACAAATGGGAGACCCAGGTTCTAGTCCTGGCGGTGGAACAAATTTCAATTTTCGTTTCTTCAGCTTCTGTCGTTATTGATGATAAAGTTGAGACTCATATGTCTCAAGGAAAATGTGATTACGTCAGATCAGTACAACCCATTACGATGCCCACGATTACGAGTGTTCATCAGGGACAAGGGCATCGTCAGGAGTACCACAGATACTACTATTATTTCTACGTACACAAATGTCCTAACGGACAGGGTGAACAGAAATTTGCGGCTTTTTCCTGATGACGCTGTGGTCTACGGGAAGTTGCTGTCGTTGAGTGACTGCAAGAGGATAACAGGTAGAGTGTGAGATAATGCGGATGAGTAGGAAGAACAAAGATATGATGTTTGGATGCAGCATAAGTAGTCCCCTGCTTGACACAGTCATGTAGATTAAATATATATGGGCCTAACGTTGCAAAGCAGTATAGAACGGAATGAGCATGTGAGGAGTGTGGTAGAAAGGGCGAATGGTAGATTTCCGTTTATTGGGAGAACTTTGGGAAAGTGTGGTCCATCTGTGAAAGAGACCGGTTATAGGAACCTAGTACTACCAATTCTTGAGTACTGCTCGAGTACTTGGGATCCGTAACAGGTCGGATCAAAAGAAGAGGAAGCAGTTTGTAGGTGGGGTGCTAGATTTGTTACCGGTAGGTTCGAACAACACACAAGTATTACAGACGTGCTTTGGGTACACCAGTGGAAGTCCCTGGAGGAAAGTCGTCTACCTTTTCGAAAAACAGTATTAAGAAAATTTAGGGATCCAGCATTTGAAGCTAACTGCGGACCGGTTCTGTTGCCACTGGCACATGTTGCGTAATGAGAACGAAGATGAGATACGAGAAATTAGCACTCATAAGGAGACATATAAACTGTTGTTTTTCCCTCGGTGTACTTCCAAGTGGAACAGAAAAGAGAATGACGTAGTGATACACACCGTACTGTAGCTTGCGGATTATGTACATAGTTGTATATGTAGAAAGTGAGTACGGTTGCCTGAACGTAATGTAAGTGAAACACTGCATTATTTTAAATTGCTGCCACGTATTCCGCTTAATATTTATGTTCTTTCTAGCATGTCATATATGTCACAACTTCTCTTGTTTAATATATTAATTACTTCTTTGAGTTGTGTATGGTGGTGTGTTACGCACGAGCAGACGCGTCCACAATCTCTGACTGATATGGTACCGCAGTTACGCTTTACTCACTAATTACATCTAGGAGAGCTGGTGGTTGTAACTACACACACCAAAAAATGGTTTGCATCACCCCTGTTTTGAGAACACCGGAAGGTAGTCGTTAACTGTGGATATTGTATCACAGAAACAGTCCCTTTGATTGTTCAGAGATGTCACTAAACCCCGCTTCCCACGCCCGAGTTCCCGGGTTCGTTTCCCAGCGGTGTCAGGGATTTTCTCTGCCTCGTGATGACTGGGTGTTGTGTGATGTCCTTAGGTTAGTTAGGTTTAAGTAGTTCTAAGTTCTAGGGGACTGATGACCATAGATGTTAAGTCCCATAGTGCTCAGAGCCATTTGCCATCACTAAACCCGCCCAACGATGTAAACAACCATTCATGAGCAGCGCCTATCGCAGGAAGGGGGTCCGACAGCCGATCAGTTCCAGTCATTCCATCACGAAGGAGGTACGCGGCACGTGAATTCTGAAGTTCTACCATGCCTAGACGGTTAATACCACGGTTCGATTACGCCTACATTGTTACTTCGTGCCAGGAAGGGCTCTCAACAAGTGAAGTTTCCAAGAGTCTCGGAGTGAACAAAAGCGATGTTGTACGGACATGGAGGAGATTCATAGAGATCGGAATTGTCGATGACATGCCTCGCTCAGGCCACCCAAGGGCTACTACTGCAGTGGATGACCGTTACCTACAGATTATTGCTCAGAAGAACCCTGGCAGCAACGTTGCCACGTTGAATAATGCTTTTCGTGCAACCACAGGACGTCGTATGCGACTGAAACTCTGCGCAATAGGCTGCAAAGATGCACAACTTCACTCGCGATGTCCATAGACGGTCCATATTTGCCACCACAACACCTTGCAGCGCGGTACAGATAGGCCCAACAACATGCCGAATGGGCTGCTCAAGACAGGCATCACGTTCTCTTCACTGATGAGTTTCGCCAATGCCTTCTACCAGACAATCGTCGGAGACGTGTTTGGAGGGAACCCGGTCATGCTGAACGCCTTAGACACACTGTCCAGGGAGTGCAGCAAGGTGAATGATCCCTGCTGTTTTGAGGTAGTATCATGTGGGGCCGACGTACGCCGCTGGTGGGCATGGAAGGCGCCGTAACGGCTGTTTAATTCATGAATTCCATCCTCAGACCGATAGTACAACCATATAGGCAGCATATTGGCGAGGCATTCGTCTTCATGGACAACAATCTGCGCCCCCATCGTGCATATCTAGTGAATGACTTCCGTCAGGATAACGACGTTCTCCACTCGAGAGGCCATCACCTTCCCCAGACATGAACCCTATCTAACATGCCTGGGATAGCTAGAAAAGGGCTCTTTATGGACGACTTAACCCATCAACCACTCTGAGAGATGTACGCTGAACCACCGTTGAGGAGTGGGACAATCTGGACGAACAGTGCCTTGATGAACTTGTGGAGAGTATGCCACGACGAATACAAGCATGCATCAACGCAAGAGGACGTGGTACTGGATCTCAGAGGTACCGGTGTGTACAGAATCTGGACGACCATCTCTGAAGATCTCGCTGTATGGTGGTACAACATGCAATGTGTGGTTTTCAAGAGCAATAAAAAGGGCTGAAATGATGTTTATGTTGATCTCTGTTCCAATTTTCTGTACGGGTTCTGGAACTCTCGGAACCGAGGTGATGTGAAACTTTATTTGATGTGTGTATTATGGATTTATTAGTATGAGATCTTAAGATCAGTTATATTAATTACGATTAAGTTTGAGTTATAAAACATATAGTGTTATGATAAATAAGCAAATTTTTCCTTGCATAAGGATATCTTTGTAATTATATGCATCTTGAGAGACAAAAAGGGAGCTTGTAAAGCTTTTTTTCGGATACAGACAAGGAGAAATTGTTCATTTTGCTGGACTGGCCGGCTTTTTCAACATTGAAGAGCATTTAAGAATATATGAGGTGGTGGCCGGATGGGTAGCACACAGAGTTGGCGCCATGAAACGTTGAGACAATGATGGATTCATGACGTTGAGGATGTGAGCTCTCGTCAGTTAACGTGGTTCAGTTGAAATCTGAGTGATTTTTGAGGATAGCTTAGACCACCCATCAAGATTGTACCTACAAGACCTCAGACAATAAATATGAGAGCCACCAGTGGAAGTAGATGTTGATGTGGGATGTGGGTAACAGTTATAATTTGGAGATCTTCATTTTACGCAAAATTCAGAAACAGTAACAATTCCACTCTGTCGTAAAATGTGGGTTGGAACTGATGATAAAAGTTCATTGTGGAATGACAACTTGGTTCTATCCTTCGGTTGTTACATTAATGTTAAGTCTCAGAATGATGAAATGAGTATGTTGGACAAAATATTCGATTATATGAAAAAAGGTGATTTTGAGTCAGAGCGATAGACCATTTTACTTGGAACTTCCTGTAGAAGTCACCTCTGTTATAGTGATGTTTCCGATAGGGATAGTAGTTACAATAACTTGTGAACTTCACATATCAATGAGTTAAAAATTAAAACTTTTATTTGTAATCATAGTACCTGATCCCGCAGAATAATTAGCAAGTGGGAACAATTTCTTTCAATGAGGGCAAAGAGGGTTGTTGACTTGCAGACTGGATGTTATGTCAGTCTGTTCTCCATCACACTCTCACCGACCGCAAAAATAATTTTCAGGCTCCTGTAGACGGTGATGGCAGGTGGAAAGCAGGCACAGACAAAGTAAGTGTCTTTCCATAATGAAAGTAACGACCACCTGTTTATTACCCGCCGCCCCACACATGGTGCATCGGTGCGGAAGATTCAGCTGTGAAAGTGATCGATACAAACAGGGAACTAGGTAGGCATTATCAGGATACCAAAGTGAAATTTGCCAAACTAGTGGAAGAACAGCATTAAGATTTGCTCGTGAGTGTGGAAACTAAATTGTGAATGTTAGCCATAGTTGCCTTGAACGTGACGGAAGGAGATAAGAAGACGACACTACATCGCGGTTAGCACCGGCGCTGGGGTTGGAAGAAGACGGTGTATCACTGCAAGTTATTTGAAAGCTACTGAGCGCGCTCAAAGGCGCCCAGGCCCCATCTGAGCTACTGCAGTAGGCGATAGCCGCCTCCATCCTTACAGCCTTACCCGCTGCTGCTGCTGCCTGCATTACATTGCAACGCGTAGCATCAGGTATGCTGGTAAACTGCGCGGGCATTGCTCGTCGAGGTCCAGCAATTAAGACAAGAATATTTTAAGTATTTGTTAACTACTTGTAACAGGCTATTAGAAATGGAATCTGCTGATAAGTATGAGGTGAAAGTTAAGATGAAACCAGTCGCTGGCGAAGAATCCTCCGAAATAGAAATTGGAAATAACAAGGATGGCTCTTTCGAAGTGATAAATTGAAAATCTATCGGCTATTTGTCAAAAGCAGAATCGGAGGTAAATTTCAGTGTAACTGCGAAGTTATAATCAATTACTAGTGTTGGTGTAACTGAAGCTGAAGTGGAAACAGAAAAAGAAGAATTACTACAGTTATCAGATAATGAAACTGAGTTCAGTATTTCTGAAACTCAGCCAAGTCAGAGAATGCAAGAATCTCCTTTTATACAGGTTGAAATGTCAAGTAAGAAGGTAGAGGCATCAAATTGGGTGCAATTACTGTTTTCTAAACCTGAAACGCACAATCAAGAACTGAATAATAAGATGAAATGCAGTAGTAAACAGTTAAATAGCAATAAAGAATTAAGGATGAAATGAATTCAAAACTGATGAGCTTAAGTTATAAAACTGATTCTAACCACTGTGATCTGCAAGTCAAAGAAAGGTGAAAGGTAGCTAAATTCCATAGTATTTTCAAAGGATGGAAGGATGGAGAGGTTTGTATGGGCGCAGGACGGCAAGGTCTTCAGCGCCGGCGCAAGAACGGGTTGAGACGGGTCTCGAGAAAATACCCAAAACAGGAAGATAAAACAGAACGTAAAACACAGGTAACAAAGTTTGGAAAACTATTCCCGTAGCCATACTGAGGCATGGTACGAAGCATTGCGTCAGTAGTAAAACATGAATGGCACAGGAACAAAGTGGTAGAAGGAGCTAAAACAATAAGGCAGATGGATGTGGCTGGTTGACCGCAAGGAAAACAAGGGAAGAGCCGGTCTCTCTGCACTACAGTAAAACCTGCAGCCTAAAAGTTTAGGTCAGAGTCCAGACACACAAAAAAATTTTAAAACCCTTGTTACACTCGTCTCATCATCAGCTAAAATAGAGGGCAGTTCCCCATCAATTTTTGCTTCGGTCCTTGCATCACGGTTTAAAATGCACTCCGTTAAAATGTGGCGGACAGAGATGTGCACACCACATGCATCACAAAACAGGGGATTCTCCAGCCTTAAGAGAAAGCTATGTGTGAGAGGAGAGTGCCCAATCCGAAGAAGCATGAGGGTCATTTCATCCCGCCTGAGCAACCGGCAGGAGGAACGCCACGGCCGAGTTGTTGACCTCACCAACCGCAGCTTATTGGCCGTCACCGCCAGCAATTCTTCTTCCCACAACTGCATACACTTTCTGTGGAGTGCAGAAACGACAGCGTGCAAGAGAACACGACTCTGTGCCACATCAAAATCGAAATTGTTGAAGTTCGTTAAGGTTTCAAAGACGCAGAAGGTCTTATGGGAGGGTGGATGCCAGAAAGCACAGGCATTGAATCAAAACATTGCTCTCCTCGGTTTGAGGAAGTAACTAATAAAGTAAAAGCTTGTCAGAAGGATACTAAGCAAGTAAAATCTGAGTGTTTGAAATTATGCGAGGATACTGATAACTAATTTTCTGACAGAGTGGAAGCAGTAGAATTACAAGTAGAAGAACTGAATAACAGTATTACTAACATAGAAGATAGAGTAACCTCTGGCAGCTCTTGTAATACTAATGCACAGCATGTTGCTTCAGTTGACGCAGCTTTTATCGGATGTCGTCAATTCTTAAGTTTTGATTCAGATAAACAAATTGACCCGTCAGAGTTCTGGAACGATTCTGAGGATGTTTCACCAAATGCATAGTTATAACGTGAGAAAATTTCTGTCATAAGAAGTCATTTGACAGAGGTACTTTACGACGGTCATCTGACGTATTGATTAGATGCAAAACTCTTTCTGTACTTAAGACACCGTTTCTTAATGAGTACTGGTCAGACAACAAACAAAAAGATGTTTTCAGATAATTTTAGAGTTATAAAAGTTTACGATTGGTAGTGAATCAGTTAAACAGTTCTCTAGCAAGTGGGTTTCACTGCTGTCACATCTGACACAAAGATAAAACCGAAAACGATGATAATGGAACGAGTGGGTAAGCTGCCTTCGTATTGGCATAAAAGAATGATTTCCGCACCTAGAAATAGTGTGGATAGGTTCATTGAGTACCTGGAGCGAGTGGAAAGAATAGCTACTGTTAAGAAGCGGGTACAGAATGATAAAAGATCTTTTAATAGTCATACAAACAACCGAAATAATAACAGTGGACACCTGAGTGTTAAGACTATGGGCCTTCTGAAAACACGATATAAACAACGTACCATTGAGATCAGATGGAAAGTAGAATGCTACCCTATCTAATTCTGAATCGAATGAACACAACAGATGGCGTGTGGGAAACTACGAGGAAACTGGCCCTCACCAAACGGAAGCAGTGACACAGCCAGTAACAAAACGCAGACCTCACTCAGTCATAAAACGCAGACCGATAACAGGAATGATGAAATAGTAACAGACGGTACCAGTAATGTGCTAACCACTCTCATCATCTTTCTGACAGGATTTTGAACACATTGGAAAAATGGGACAAGAAGGGAAAAGAAAACGCTACAGATAACGGGGAAGAATAATTTAAACGGTTTGAATAAAATAAGGAAGCAGATGAAGACTTACATCTTCGTTAATGATAGCACTCTGAAAGCTAATGATTCGGTATAGGAAGTAGAGTCAGTTTTGCAAGATTTTGAGGAGAAGGGAGTTGTTAATGAAGGAGGTAGTAATAATAATGCTGATGTCAGAGAACTCATTAGCTATACTGACTTGCCGCAAACTGTAAAAGCAAATGACAGTGTTATAGACAGCAATGTTGGGCAGGGTTGCAGTTGCTTTTAAATAAATGTTTAACGTTATTAATTCTGGAGTGATTACGGAGCCTTTCGTTATAAACTGTGCAGGTAGTAATAACGAAGCAAGGGAACTGCCTATAAGAGTAATGACGAATAAAGAACATGTACAAGAAGATACTAAATTCGGAAATAAGGTTCAAGATGCAAATCCGAAAGCGAACTATATCCTGGAAGAGACAATGACGTTTATGCACATTTATCAAGCACAGTTCAGGATAGCAGATAAGCCTCATACAAACACATGCCGATTGGAATACTGGAAAGTCAGAAAGATCAAGGCCTACGAAACGTAGTAGATCTGGAGCCTTTCAAAATTGACAGTAGTTAGATTCTGTACGGAGTCTGCCACTCTTCGGTGGATACACAGTTTCGCGTACTGCTAGGTACCAGATGGATGAAACTTTATTTCACTTTCAAGTTTCATTCTCTGTCTATACAAAGTAAGGAATATATGCCTTCACGCTGTGCATATGCAACTAGTTTATGATATATTCCACAAAGTAATAAGGATTCCCGAAAACGACTGTACCTAAATGGTGACTTATAAGTGAATGTGAGAGGTAGTTTGCAACAGTAAATTATATATGTTAAAATAATAGTTAGTAACTTAGGAGCATCAATAATAGAGTAATAATGGCTCAAGTAAACAATAATAAATAAGATCCACAAAGAGGATTAGTAACAACAAAATACAGATACGCTGCGATAACAGAAGTAATTGAAGCTGAAAATCCCAAAAATCAGAAAGAAGAGCCTCTGCATAAACTAATAATTTTCATGTTGTTAGTAAGATTGTGTATAAATAAGAAATAAATAATAGAATGCCAACAAAGGCAGGCGAAAGCATTTTTATATTAATTAAACAAGATGCGTGAATGTGGTGTGAAGATCACACCAAAATTAAGTGTAAATAATGAAGTCAGTTGGCTGACGAAGATAGAAGGCAGAAAGATACATCGAAATATTTATAAATGAAAATAGGGAAAAATAGGACCAATGACGTCAGTAAGCTGACACAACAGGTAAAATGGTGAAAAAATGGTGTGTTATTCCATCACATCCCATCTTGCTTAAGGCAGATCCTCGATTAACAGAGAAACATTATCAGATACGGCCATCAATACAGATGAAGGAATGTGTTAAGAGATCACATTGTTGCCTACTGGTAGGTTATAATTAAACCACTTTTTAATTATGTGTGTAACAAAGCAAAGTAACAGCTGTCGAACATATAACTTTAGCATTAGCATACTAACCCATATGATAATTGAGTCATATGAAGATAGAGCTAACAAAGGTTGCTCGATTTTCTAAATAAAGTAACTTTTACGATAATGAAGTAAATTGCACTCTTGTCCAAAATGCGAGTATTTTCAAAATAAACGTTGACTTCCAGAACACAATAGCTATGGTTTATAAAAAGTTTCGAAGTTCGTGGTTCAAGTTTAATGTTGAAATAACTAGTAAAAGTGAGCTAGTGTAAAGTCACAATCTTATGAAGCGGCGTATTACCAATGATTATTTAGAAAAAACTAATACTTTTTGAAATAACAGATTTCAAAAGAAAAAATTCTTTCAGATAATTTCTCGATTAATTATTTAAATAATCGATGGAAAATAAAAATGTTTTTCGTCCTCCCTTAGATATAAGTTGAGAGCAGAAGTATAGGCTGTTTATGTTTCTCAGAGATATGAAGTCTTCATGAAAGGCAGCATACAAACTGTAAGTAGAAAAAAATGAAAAAGGCCACAAACTTGGAGACTTCTCTCCTTCTCCTTCGTGTTGTAGAGAGTCGAGTAGAACACCAACCTTAGTGACTTCCAATCCTCTACCTTAAATGTTTTAGTGAAAGTGGACACACATAACAGTGCATATGCTGTGATTAAATGAAAGAGTACTGAGAAGCTGTAAAAGAGCGAATTGTATTTGTGTGTTTCTCTCTCAGGTAACACAGGTAAATACTGAAAATTCTGAATCATAAAATTAACTATTTGATAACTGAAAATTTTATTTCACATTTCTATGTTACTTTACTTATTTTACGTACATGATTGTAAGAACACTATATATATATATATATATATATATATATATATATATGTGTGTGTGTGTGTGTGTGTGGTGAATTGGTTAATTCTGTGGCTGTAGTATTGAGGAAAATTTAACTAAAACCCATTTCATTTAAAGGAGATCATCTATAGTAACATCACTTGTTTATAATATTTAATTTTGTTGAAAAAGAATTTGTTTCGAAAATAAATTCAGGATGATGACGCGAAACAAGCGCTATACCATTCTAATGGGTATAGAGGCGGGTGAGTGTGCTGGGGCTTACCCCAGTTCACTATTAGCAGCTCCATCTCATTATAACACGCCTATGCTTAACATACAAAGGACTGCACCACAATCTGAGAGTGAAATTAAAAATTGAAATTAATTTTCCAAATTTCGTCGTTGTGTGCTTAAGTACATTAATGTTAACATTGTTAAGTCACAGAATGAAAGAACGAACACCTTTGGTGAAGTATATGATCTTAAGGAAAAATGTGGTGATTTATTTTCCACTTTCAAGGCGAGCAATTAACTTCTGGTGATTAGAAGTCAGAGTGATAGACCATTTTAGTCTGAACTTCCTGCAGAAGTTGCCTCTGATGTGTTTATAGTCTTATAATGTAGTATTATTACTTACAGTACTGAGACGTTTTGTGCATGTGAACGTCATATATCAATCAGTTAAAACTGAAGACTTTTACTTACAGCCATAGTTTCTGATCCTGCTGAGTAAATAACAAGCAGAAACATTTGTCAGTGGGCACAAGGAGTAATGTGGAGCTGTAGACGGGAAATAAGGGTCAGTATATCTGTTTTGTAAATAAAAAACGCCTTCTGGTGTTCCACTTGTCTGATTCTCCCAGAACGCCTTTCGCCTTTTTTCACTTTAAGGCATCATCAGCGGGGTACTTCTTCGCGTTTTATTTGGCATCTGCGTTTCCTCCCACCCGGCCCTTGCTGGAGGTCGCACTAGTGCTCTGTTTACGAAACATATCACGTTTTCTGAGTTTCGAACATTTTTTGGCAAACTTTTCATTTTGTTTGTCCTTGTTGTTGTCATGCACTATTAGTCTTCTGTCACTAACGTAGACATTTGATCGAAAACTGTAACTTTAAGACGTAACAACTTTTAGTTCACTGTGTATCCCATGTTCAGATGAGAGGAAGCGCAGAAGCGCAGATGGCAACTATAAAAGAGAAGAACTGTCCCATTGATGATGAAAAAAAAAAAAAAAAAAAAAAAAAGGTGAAACGCATAAACGCATCTGGGAGAATAAAAACAGAGCAGCAAGGGAAGGGGTTTATCTAGGAAACAAAAATTACTCTGCTTGCTGCAGAGGATGGCCACGCAAACAGACTCGTTATGGTCGATATGTTCTCTATCGCTTTTTGGCTGATCTCAAAAATACTTTTCAGGCTCCTGTAAAGGGTAAAGGCTGGTGGAAAGCAGGCACAGACAGTTTGTCTCCTTTCATAATGATGTAACGAAGTAACACAGATTTCCAGAATGAGATTTTCACTCTGCAGTGGAGTGTGCGCTGATATGAAACTTCCTGGTAGATTAAAACTGTTTGCCCGACCGTGACTCGAACTCGGGACCTTTGCCTTTCGGGGGCAAGTGCTCTACCATCTGAGCTACCGAAGCACGACTCACGCCCGGTACTCACAGCTTTACTTCTTCCAGTATCTCGTCTCCTACCTTCCAAACTTTACAGAAGCTCTCCTGCGAACCTTGCACATATTTAATTACTGTCTGCCACCCAACAAGTGGTTCTTGGGTTGTGTAGCACTTCGCCAGAATTGATCAAACAAGAAACGATTATGGATTATAGTTTTTTGGTTAAAGTGGAACGGCGTAATTTTTAAATTTTTTTTATTTGTGGACTGGCGCTTTTGATGGAAGTTTTTGAAGACTGCTTTCGGCTAAGGGTTCCTGCAGAACAATTTTCTTTGTTTTGTGAATGCTTAGGAGCTGTAACAAATGCTATATTTGACAGTGAATGAAATTTTCTACAACAATTCACTAGTCCTTAACTTATTGTTGCTGAATATTAATTTCACCGGTCTGACAGTGATACCTTAATTTCGCGACCCATGATTATTAGTAGAGTTTTTGTACACCACTGGCCATTAAAATTGATACACCAAGAAGAAATGCAGATGATAAACGGGTATTCATTGGATGGATATATTATAATAGAACTGACGTGCGATTACATTTTCACGCAATTTGTGTGCATAGATCCTGAGAAATCAGTACCCAGAACAACCACCTCTGGCCGTAATAACGGCCTTGGTACGCCTGGGCCTTGAGTCTAACAGAGCTTGGATGGCGTGTACAGGTACAGCTGCCCATGCAGCTTCAGCACGATACCACAGTTCAAGAGTAGTGACTGGCGTATTGTGACAGTCCCCCACCCAAAACATCACACCACACAAATTCCAGAGAGCAGCAGGTCGTAGTAAACATGTCGAGTCGGTTTTTTCCAGCAGCTGGCATAAAATAAAGAGAGATTTGAAGGACTAGGCTAATACGTTGGAACCATGCTCGGTATATAAGAAACCCGAATAACGTGTTCGCTGAGTGATTTAATGAGCCTCATTTGCACACAACTGGATCAATGAGTAGGTGTGCTAATTTCATGAGGACGGAGATATCGAAAGCAAACAAAGCTTCAGCGTCAACCTTGTCTGTTGATGGAGGCATAGCATAATTTCAAAGAAGAAACAGACGAGGGTCATGAGTCGTGCTTGGGTAGCTCAGATGGTAGAGCACTTGCCCGCGAAAGGCAAAGGTGCCGCGTTCTAGTCACGGTATGGCACACAGTTTTAATCTACCAGGAAGCATCATATGAGCGCACACCCAGCTGCAGACTGAAAATCTCATTCTGGATTCACCTACTAGCTTGCTGTGAGTCCTGTATTCGCGCAAGAGGTATGGAGCGTGTTGTGCATCCGCACTAAAGTTATCAAGGCAATCATGCCGACATGTATACTAAATATACGCGTGATTTGTGTTCGGTTTTTTTTTTTTTTTGATAAAATAGACATCGTGCATTTGTACAGCATGTATCAGAATTGTAAAATTCTTGATTTACAGGAACCGTGAATACAAAAATAGATTCATATTAGCGTCAACATATGTGTTCGAAATTACCTTACTAATAATTCTATTCTAATTCATGTATACGGACGCAGTTTTTGCCAACTGCAGCTACGTAGCTATTCAGTCATATGCCGGTTCTGTGTAATGAATATCTGATTATTTTACAATTATTGTTTCTGGATTGTCTGTAAGGCGTAGGAACTTGGGGAAGGAGGATACCCACAGACATTGTGCTGGCATGGGCTTTCTTTGACTAACTACTTTTATTAAACCATAATTATCTTCTTCAACAAATAACAAAATAGTCATTTCGCAAACTGAATTAAAATATGTAGTCCAGTTATAGTTACTGAAGCATGGACATTAGAACAACACATTTCTGAACTAAAAGTTCCCCAGCTCAGTAATAAAACAATTTAAAATTAAGCTACTCCAGTGACACTAAAATTAGGTGCACAATAAGAACACAATCAATTCACAACATTTGATCTCTTAGACAAAAAATACAGTAATTATGAATTGAAAATAGCTTGCAAACAGTCCCACTTAACCTAACCAACAAAATGAGAGAAACAGCCCTCGGATTGCAGTGGGCATTCTCTCGTTTACCTTTAAATGTATAGCACGTCCACTAGCCATTCTCTTCACCAACTATTCACTATTAGCACACTCCTACCAACCATCTAAAATATTACATGTTCAAAACTAGCAACTGTAATGTTCTGTACAACAATCTATTCAGAATTGGTTACGCTCGTAGCGTAATAATCACAAACGAAATTGAAACAGCTTTCGTTTCGAGAAAACAACTGCGTTACCAGCGTACAAGAAAAAGTAGTAAGCTCACGCATCACGTTGTGCACACCGCCCTTTCTCCTGGAATACGACTGACAAATCGCTACTCTCGGTGCACATTGCTTGTGCCTTCTCACCGTGCACTTAAGAGAACTTAAATCAAATCAACCGACCAATATTTCACTGTTGCACAATTCTGCTACTGCTGCCTTCCGGATTGGGCAGATGAAATTTTCACGAAATGTGATACTACGTCTCCAAACTCATAGTTCTACACGTCAACTTCATTAGTCGCTTGGTTGCCACTTCCTCCAATGACTTAAGGAACTCTGAGGGAATGCTATCTGTTCTTTATATATTATTTGTTCACAGATTTTTCAAAGATCTATTAAGTAGTAATAGTAAACTGCTTATGTCTTTCATGTGAATTCCCGTTTGCTCCAGATATCAGAAAAGTCCTCCTCGTTTTAGGGACATTCAATGTGGCCCTTCCCCTACCCCTTCTCCTCTTATCCGACCAGTTTGCTTTACAATCTTTATACTGACGCACTTGCCTTTAATCTCACTGAGTTTCTTTAAGTTTCCTGTATGCTGATTCAGCTCATCACACTATCATTTCTTTTATGATTCTTTCACACTTATCCTGCAGCCAGATCACCTTCGCATCCTTGAACTTTTTGTTTATTTCAGTTCCGTGTGGCTTATATTTCAGTGTCCCTGTATTTCCCTAAATAATTTTCCACTTTTTTATTGCGCCGATCAGATTTACTATTTCTTCTGTTACGCAAGGTTCTTAACAGTTATCTTCTTTCAACCTACGCTCGTAAGTCCAACTAAAGTGATTGCTTTTTTTTTTTACAGATGTCCATTCCTTGTCAGCTGAACTGCCTACCATGCTATTCATTATCGCAGCATGAACTTCAAATACATCTGATAATTACTCAGTATCACTGTATCTCACTATTTTGCACAATGAGTCCCTGGACAGGTGTGCTTAACTTAAGCCTAATTTTCATCACCACTAGCTTGTGTTCCGTGTTTACAGATGGCCTTACAACGCAGCATCTGATTTCTGAACGTTTGTGTGACTGTGATGTAGTCAAACTGATACCGTCCTACATCTCTAGGCCTTTTCCAAATATACGTCTTCCTATTGGGATTTGTGTCGTGGTGTTGTCTGTCACTTGCTGAACTTTGCTGCAGAACTCAATTAGTTTTTCTTCCTCCCATTCCTGCTACCAAGTGCATATTGTGCGATAACTGTCTTCTGTTTCTTCCCCTAATTCTACCTCCCAGTTTTCCATGGTGCCGGCCGAAGTGGCCAAGCGGTTCTAGGCGCTTCAGTCTGGAACCGCGCGACCGCTACCGTCGCAGGTTCGAATCCTGCCTCGGGCATGGATGTTTGTGATGTCCTTATGTTAGTTAGGTTTAAGTAGTTCTACGTTCTAGGGGATTGATGACCTCAGATGTTAAGTCCCATAGTGCTCAGACCCATTTGAACCATTTTTCTTCCAAGGTTATGAAATCATTATTTGCTTTCACTTACTACGTTATCCGTTCAATATCCTTATACACTTCCTGTACCAGTTCATAGTCTGCGTGACGTAGGAAGAGGACAGCTGATGCAGCTTTGTGAAGACAGTAATTCAATTCTTCTCTAAATGACATTGTCTGACAACAAAATGAGACAAAGTGGTTGCGATAACTGTCATGTACTGCCCTTTGGACTGTATTACAAGTGAGAAATGCAATACACCAGAAAATTAATTTCAAGCACAAATTGAAATCATTATATATGGTTGACAACTGTTTCTACTCCAACAAATTTTTTACAAATGTGTATAACGCTTGTGTGTGGGTGTCTGACTATAGTTAAATGTGAATCACTATGCGTAAAAAAGAACTCTTGTAGAAAAGTCTAATAAAAAAGACTATTGTACAGATTGTCAGTAAGTCATATTTTTCTTTGACAATGTGCATTATAAGTGTAAACTAACTCGCACAACAAAACAATGAGAGAACGGATTTGTGGTCCATGGAACAAGCTAACAATCTTTTGAAAATAACCTGAGGGAATGCTGACCGCCATCGTCGAAAACCAACGCATCTCGACAGATAATGCACTCTGTCACTTTAAGGCATTTTCCAATTTGTGCCTTGGAAATTATGTGAGTTACCTGTCATAATATCGGATTTTGACGTATTTATACGGTCACATTCTCGCGAGTGATAAGAGCATGCCACACGCTGGGAAAACTCAACTTCTTCTTGTTCAATTTGTTGAACATTTTAGTCTGCATACCTCATAAGGTACAAATTCCTAATCAATAAAGGCTGGAAGTTCTCACATACTATGTATTCTATTGATTGTTTGACTAACAAACTTTTTAAACCATTGGTCTATAAAAACCTAGAAATATTCCTGCTTTACTTATTTCCAAATTCTACATCGTAATACCATCGTCAATGCCATCTGATACCATGTCCGAAACACCTGCTCGTACGTTTAGGATGATATGTTCAGGGCTCATATCCGCCAGGAACACAATATGAAAACGTTCTTTCCGAAACTTTTCAGTGGACCCACATGATTGTTTCACTCACAAGCGATTCAAAGTCTGTTATCTTCAAAGTTCAGTTTTTTTTATCTCAGGTACCTTTTAATCTGTGCCCAAATGAGTTATATCGGTTTATACTGACATGATATTTCCGTAAACATAAAACTGCATGACGACATTCACGTGCAAGAAAGTTAAATCTGTATGTTCCTTCACTTGACTTTTATAAATTAACGAGCTGCAGAAGTTCGGCACTAGTCTGGCTTATACAATGTGGAATATTTTTATTCCTAAGCCAGAGCACAATATGCGCTTTCCTGGTTTTTGTTTTCGTGTTTTGTCTGTAACAGCTGAATGATAATTGTCATGGTAATTACAGTGACTGATTCTAAAAAAGATATGGCAAGAATTGTTCATTGAACCATTTCTTCAAACTGATGAAGATAAAGTCTGAATAAGAGTCACTGCTGTTGATCTTACACCCAAATACAAGTTTACTCTCAACAACAAATATAGAAGAAGAGAATAATAATCTTAGAACCCTTTCCAATGGGAACCTTAAAACCATCAGTATCATCACTTATTTTCCAGCAGGTAGTCATGAAACGATCCTGATTCACCGATGTTTCATCGAGGTACTACACTACTAAACAACCTCTTTCTCTTATACCATGCACCTTGATAATGCATGTGGTTCGTGCTGCAACTATGTCAGTTCTTTCAATCAAAAACACTCTTCTCAACACATTTGAAACAAATACCTCTTAAAATTCATTGCATTGACGAAGCGCTACTTTTGAAGCCAATTTTCTCATGCATAATTTAACAAGGTTTTGTGATGTCGGGTATTCACTACTTGTATACATTTCAAACACGGACCGTTTTAAAATATCGTTGTCAATACCAATCATTTGTGCTATAGCTGTCTTGTGGTTTCGATGTTTTTCGGGTAAAAGGAAACCAAATTTTCGTGAGATTTCTGTAGCTTTGACACCTTGATTTACTATTCTCTGAACAGTTCTCTTACCGACATGTACCTGTGCAGTTCGTTTCTGTATCTTCCGAACGTCAAAAATAGAAATACCACCTTAAGATCCACATTTCAAATAATTGTAAATGCGATAAATAAACTTACTCGCCTGCTTCTGGAGCTTTCACGTTTATTTCCGTCACCTGGAATATTTATTAGGAAACCGCACTAAAATATTTACAGGAAGACGTTCACAGCTATACTGCAAAAAGAAAGTAGCGTTGAAAATTGAGTGAATAATTAGGTCGCTCCGTGAATGAAGTGCATTGTCGTCGAGTGCAAGAATGCGAAATGCGGGAGAGAGATTCTCGCAGTCTAGTTGTAACACGCGGCTTGGCCCTGGGAGAATGAATCTTATTATCTGCATGCAGCTGATGGAAGGGGATTCGCAGAACGGCTGAAAATTGGGCCGCCGTCGAATTATATGAAGTGGAGTCATAGTCAACCGCCATGTCGCTTGCCGAATAAAATCATAACATTAACACAATGAGAATGGTAGCATTAAATCAAAAAGAAAAATCATGTACGGCTGCCAACATAAACACGCAGGTGTCGCGTCGGGATCGTGAATCTATTGAATCCCCGTCAATGGTTCAACGAATTCAGAGAAATCGACCAACAAAGAATCTGGAACTACGAAATACGAGAGGCACTTCTTCAAAGAATCTTGTTACTCTATGCTCATACGATACGTGTGACTCAAGAGCATAATCAATGAACGAGGTTAAAACTTACAAGTTTTATGTTCGAAAAACAGGCATAATTATCGAGAAATATCGTCAGCTGAAAAGAAACTTTATTTTAAGAGGATTCTCCTGCAAGTGAATTTGAGTGTATAATGGTACCAGCGAGTAATTTTGGAAGAAGATGTGTAATGTACATATCAGTGTTCAGCTTAGGTGGCTAGTGAGGCTCGGAATTTTCTGTTTTATTTACGCCAACAAAATTAGCATAGAACGTTAGCCAGAATTTTGTTACTTCTTTCTGTCTGTATGGCTTCCCCCACCGTTCAGCCTAATTCCAAAGACGCAAAGAGATATATAGCGAGCAAAGAAACTGGATTTATTGTGAATTAAATTTTCTCACTGGATGCTTCCTCCTGTCAGTGACATCAGACATTAATAAGATAAATAATTTGTGACTGCTTTCCTTGGGGATTTTTTTACATATAATGAGTATTCTGACAATCCAATATCTAGCACCTTGTTTAACCATAGCAACACCAACGTGTTTTCCATAACGCCCATTACCAGGAGGTTACTTTATGCCCACCTTAAAAAAACTCAGAAAAAACAAAATTCGTTAATTGCGGCAGACGTATGATCAACACACTGTTCAATTAGATATTGATGTGCAAGTAAGGCCTGAAAATGCTGAATATGAAATGCAGTGGAAAAGTGACATCTACTTCTAAGATTTAAACTTTTGGGTTCTGTTTAAGTGAAAAAACAACAACACTTAAAAAAACATGGCAGAAGAATTAACTGAAAATAATAAATTCTTTTTTCAAAATTTTAAAATGTAAAGTAGATGACTAGATTAAAATATTTTCATAAGGTGTGCATAAATTACCACCCCCCCCCCCCCCCCACGGTCGGTATTGCTTAGGTTAACACGTCGGTAATTGTTGTTACTGTTTAGCTAAAGCTGTAACCTTAATGGTCGATATATTTGAAACTTTTCTATTTCATTCCAGCTAATGGTTGATTAAGTGCGTTGTTTGAACTACGTTAAATTAACTGGAATATGCCTTGTAAAAGATTGCAACCAATTTCCTTTGTGGAGGCCTCTAGGAAACAAAAATAATTTATTGTATTAAAACCTCTCTCTGCTGCAACCCAATACCTACCGCTGCCCTGCTTCATTCAGTTGCTGCCATGGTAATAATCCTCATCATATCAACTTAAGAATAAACACATGGTAAACATTGGTTCATTGTTAGAACAGTAGGAAAATGTAATCAGTCAGGAAAGGACATTGCTTACAAAACACTCATGGGACGTACCACAGAGTAACGGTCATATGCGTGGGACCTGTACCAAATACGACTAACTAAGGATACCCAATATACACAAAGTTTAGTTTGACCCATGAGATAGGACTGAACTGGCAATACCTGAATATAGTCGCCGTGAAAGGGTTTTTGATCCATAGGATAGTGTCATGGAGATGATTAAGAAACATCTGAGACTAGATAGACAGCGCAAAGAGGCTATAACCTAGGATTTGTTCCCGTACTCTGTACGTGAGTGGAACAGGTAACAGTCCTAATAACTGGTGTAGTGTGTGTAGTTCGTGGTTTGGTGGCTAGTTTCGGAATCCCAGGTCCTATTCCCGACCAGGTCGGAGAATTTCTCCCTTCGGAGACTTGGTGTTTCTGTAGACTTCATCATTCCATGTCATCCTCATCGACGCGCAAGAGGCCAAAGTGGCTTCAAACTGCAAGGCTAGCACCAGGACGCTGTATAACCACAGATGTGGTCTTCACGCCAGTAATACCATGGGATCAATATGCCTCACTCGTAAGATGGGAAGTACTCTCCTGCATGGACCTCACAGTGATTTGCGAGATGAGACCAACAACAAGATTCTGGATTACTTTAAGGAAAACTCATGAGAAGGTGGCCCAACTTGTTGCGTCATTTATCATTACAAAACAAATGTTTTTAATCAATAACAATTCAATCATGAGGAAAATGACAGTTACCAAGATTCTTGCGAAATGCATACAAATAGGTCAGATATTTAAGTGAAATTCAAAAAGTGTAAGGACATTTGCATTGTACATAAAATTAAACATGGCACTCAAAGAATGTAAACCATGAAATACAATGGTGGTCCGATTACAAAGAGTTAATTAATTAAATAAACATGAGGTGCCACTCTGTCCTCGCAACTAGATCACAAGTGCAGGCTAATCCCAAAACAGGACTTGAATATAAGCTCCACAGACATTAAACAAAAAACACTAAAATGTATACATCTCCAGTGGTTAATCTGCTCTCATACAGGCAAGGCAGAGCGAAGCTGCCGAAAGGCTACCCACATGTATAACCGAAGCCACAGTTATACTTCACTGTTTGACCATAAGTCTCTTCCACGTAAATCACGTTAATTACTTAAATAAACAGACGGGACCCAAAACTCAGTTAAAATGATAATAGCAATTAAACTCTTAAGTTTTTAAAGAAATCAAGAAACTCAGCACTGAATTATCCCAAAGACTTTTATCACACGCCCAGAAGGGCTTTACAAAAACAGAAATACTGAGCCTGTTACTTCCTAATCCGGCGACACTCCCGCCGTGCCACAATACAAAAAAGAATAACAACGAACTACTCAACTTGGTGCTGGAACGGGAGAGCCGCAGGGCACCAGCTTTTCACGTAGACCGTCCAGCTCAGTGTCAGACACACCATACGTTACCACACAGCCTCAGGGGGAACACTTGACGCAGCAGATATGATACGACGAGGGCCAGAGTCGATGGCGCCAGTAGGACCACGAGCGCGCTCTGAAGGAGGCCGCCACGACTCACGGAGTGTCGATAACCATGGAGACGTACACTGCCCTCCATAAGTTTGGAAACACCATGCTGCATATTACAACGGAGCAAGATGGAAGTGATGTATGTGAGTTATTGGTTAGAATACGGAATAGCAAGGTCAAATAACGGTTAATAATGACACGTAGAATATTTTAGACTTAATTATTATACATATACATACATATTGTAACATACTAGTATTGCTCCGTCTTATGTAAACCGGTGTTACCTGTCCAAGCTGTTCTACTAAACACATCGGGTGGCACGAGTAGGCCGCATGGCTATGTAGAGGTACGTTGTTTACATTTCTTTTCACTTGTAGTTGCGTTTGCTTGAAGACATAACACGCCGCGAAAGCAACTGAAAATGGCTCCAAAGAGCCAGATTCCTTATGAATCACGCCAAGAAGGCAATAGTGTCTGAGAAATAGCAATGAAACCTATGATTTCCATCAGCGGAGTTGTCAAAACCATACACCGGCATTGAGAAACAGGCTCCTATGGAGATCGTCCTCGCTGAGGAGCACCCAGGAAAATATCAGAACGCCAGGAAAAGTATTTGGTAGTGATCAGTAAACCTAACAGATTATAAACTGTCCGTGAATTGACTGCTGAACTAAACGCCACGAGGGATACACCGGTGAGTGAGTCAACACAGAGACGACGCCTGGCAGACAACAACCTCCGAGGTTATGTAGCGACAAGGAAACCACTGTTGCGCCCTGTTAACAAGAAGAAAATGCTTCAGTGGGCTAAGGCACACCAACATTGGACAGCGGGGAATTGGGAAAGATTCTTATTCACTGATGAATCGAAGTTCGAAATATCTGGAAGCAAACGCAGTCAATTTATACGCCGTTTCCCCATGAACGCTTGAATCCTCGGTGCGTAATTACAACTGTGATGGTATGGGGATCGTTTGGAGGGAATAAATTCGGAGATTTGGTGAAAATAGATTGAAAAATGAACCAGAAAGATTATCATGCCACTCTCCAGCGACATGCTAAGACATCTAGTTGCGTCTGCTTGGGACAGGGTTTGTCTTGCAGCAAGACAACGATCCGAAACGTATGTCCCGCTTGTGTCAGAACTATGTGAAGTCTCTAGAGGTTCGTAACATATTAAAAAACATGGTATGGCCGCCCCAATCCGCTGATTGTAACCCAATCGAGCTGCTATGGACTGGAGGATCCGAAAACGGGAAATTATGAGTGGGTCACAATTGTGGAAGGTCGTGCAGCAAGAATGGAGATTAATTCCATCTGAAACCTGGTAAAACTGACGCAGCGCATGCAGAGAGTGTGCAAGGCAGTGATGAAAGCAAAGGGTAGCTATTTTGAGGAATCGAATATATAATTGTTGCAACTTCCTGTGTATTATTTGAGCTTAATAAACATTTGGAAAACAGCAAAAGGCATTTTTATGCTGTACTTCCTTTCCTTTGTCTATAATTACTAGGTGCTTCCAAACTCATGGATGGTAGTGTAGGTATTCTCGGTTTCTTCCGTAGGCCGGTGATTTGGTGAAAGCAGCTCACCTCAATCGTGATGTTTAGAGGTGTCGACGGGATACATCAATCCAAAGACTGATATGGTTTCTGTATAGTGATACCGAGTACAGGATTTACACCATTGATTTTCTATGTTCTGTAATGAGCTCGGCCGCAGATTTCCCCACCTACATAGGGAGAAATGATCATCACGATGAAGTAAGAGAAATCAAGGCTTGCACAGAGTGGAACGGTAGAGAGACAGCTTGAAGGTGGTCCATTGAACCCTCTGCCAGGCACTTTACTGTGAATAGCAGAGTAATCACGTAGATGTAGACGAAGGACGAATGTTGGAGACTTTGCTGGAATATGAGAGTCTTGCCTTATTTACAAGAAATGATAGGAACAGTGGCTCAGAAAGGAATAAAAGCAGATTGATTTCCCATTACTAAATTACTAAGCCGTTCTATATATTGCAGGCAAGAACAATTAAACACAGATCTATTGCACTTCCTATATGCAATTGACAACACGATTCTACAAGCTCAATGCAAACTGTTAAAAACCTCGGATAACTAGAGCATCAAGAAATTTTTAAAACAGATATATTCTAAAAACTGTAATGTAGAATAAAAAAAATGGTTCAAAATTATTTCATTATATATCAAAACACAAACAAATGTAGACACAATATATTTATTGAAGTTCACTGAAGATGTTTCAAAAATAGGGACGCGAAACTCGTTTGGCAACCAAACAGTCTTTTACACTGAGGTGTCAAAACTTGTGGGATAGCGATATGCACACATATAGATGGCGGTGGTATCGCGTCCTCAAGGTAGAAAACGGCAGTGCATTTGCGGATCTATCATTTATACTCAGGTTATTCAAGTGAAAATGTGTCCCACATGATTGTGGGCACTCGACGGGAATTAAAAAACTTTGAAAGTTGAATGATTGTTGCAGCCAAACGCATGGGACATTCCATTTCGGAATTCATTAGGAAATTCACTATTCCCAGATCGACAGTGTCCAAGAGAGTGCCGAGAATACAAAATTTCAGGCCCGCATCTCGTGGTCGTGCGGTAGCGTTCTCGCTTCCCACGCCCGGGTTCCCGGGTTCGATTCCCGGCGGGGTCAGGGATTTTCTCTGCCTCGTGATGGCTGGGTGTTGTGTGCTGTCCTTAGGTTAGTTAGGTTTAAATAGTTCTAAGTTCTAGGCGACTGATGACCTCAGCAGTTGAGTCGCATAGTGCTCAGAGCCATTTGAACCATTTGAACAAAATTTCAGGCACTACCTGCCACTACGGACAATGCAGTAGCCTACGGTCTTAACTTAATGAGTGAGGGCAGCGGCATTTGTGTAGAGTGTCGATGCTAACAGACAAGCAGAAAGCAAAGTGGGACGTACGAAGAAAGTATCCATTAGGACAGTGTGGTGAAATCTGGCATTAATGGGATATGACAGCAGACGACTGCCGCGATTACCCTTGCTAACAGCAAGATACGGCCTGCAACGCCTCTGCCGGGTTCGTGGCCATATCGTTTGGATCCTAAACGATTGCAGAATCAGGGCCTAGTAAGATGACTCCCAATTTCAGTTGGTAAAAGTTAATGGTAGGGATCGAGTACGACGCAGACGCCATGTTGTCAACAAGTCACTGTGTAAGCTGATGGTGGCTCCATAAGGTGTGGGCTGCGATTTAAGGAACGAATTGGGTCCTCTGGTCCAAATGAAGTAATCACTGACTGGAAATGTTTATGTTCGTATACTTGGAGACCATTTGCAGACATTAAGGACTCCATGTCCCCAAACAGCGATAGAATATTTATAAATGACATTGCGCCGTGTCGCCGGGCCGTAATTGTTCGCGAATGGTTTGAAGAACATTCTGTACAATTCGAGCGAACGATATGGCCAGCCAGATCGTCGCCCGACTTGAATTCCATCGTATGTTTGTGGAGGGTAATCGAGAGATCAGTTCACGCACTACACCCCGCAACAGTTTCGTAATTATGGACGGTTAGAAAGTTCTGCAGGGGACTTCAGACATGTTGAATCTATGCCAAGTCGTCGTGCTGCACCACGCCGTGTAAAAGCAAGGCCCACACGATACCGCGAGGTATCCCATGACTTTTGTAACCACAGTGGATTTAGTCACAGAGAAGAAATTTATATCCTAATAAGACATTAATATTCTTCCTTCTGTACGAGAGATTGTGCTGCATTTCTAATGACTTCATTGGCAAAAGTTCTTTAAACACCATCTTGCTTACTTCCCTTTTGTACTTGTGAAAAACTCGTCACGTCAGTTGTGTGAACAACGCATTATTCACCAGCAGAAAACAGGAAAGTGTATATTGCAACTGAGCCGTGGTAAAATATGCTGTGTGAAGCAGTCGCCCTCCGTTTCTGGCGGTAGCGCCGCTGTGGCAATCGCAGCTTTGGTGTCTCCCACTGGTGTGAAAGGGGAAACGTAGCCTGTTCGCTTGCATTTAAGGGGAGCTATGAGTTCGCTAGGCGCATTCGAGGGTTGGATTCCCTCACTTCCTCATCGAGGACTCGCACTGCCTGGGCTACTCTCAGGGTATATCTTCGACGTGTAGGAGCTGCACCCTTTCCTGCTGTGTTGTCTGCACGCCGTCTCTACTGCTCGCCGTCCGGTCGCCGCCTGCCGGTGCTCGCTGCCGCCTGGTCGCCACCGTCTTCGCCCCCCTCTCACGCGCCGCCACCATATCGGAACCCACCACCACTATCATCTTCATCTCTCCCTCCGCTGCTCCAACCAACATCACATGGAGATCATCCTCCACCCCGCTTCCCGTCCTTCCATCTCTCCCTGTCCACCCCACCCTTGCGCCATTTTCGGCTGTAACTATCACTGTCGCCCCATCGACAGCTACTGACTTTCCGCCGCTCCCTGCACCGCCTCAAACAGGCTCAAAGCCAGCACGGATTTCGGCTCGCCGTTCCACAGTCTCAGTGACACCCACGCCCCCTCCCTCTGCGTCATCCACTGCTCAGGGTGCTACTGCCCCCCAACATCTCCCCCTGCAACCCATCCCCCAGCCCCCTCTCCACCCTGTCGTGACCACGAAACCTTCCAAGCACCCGAATGTTGACCCTTCCCCCGAAATCTCCTCCATGAAAACCCCAGATCCCCATGACCCACCCACCCCAATGGACGCGACCCCGACCCCCATGCCTGCCACCCACACCATTGCCCTCTCCAATCCTGACCCTCAATTCCTTGATGCCCGCTCCCTCACCCTAGCCATCTGGAAATACTACCCCAATGCCCCCATCTCCCTTCTGATTCCTCGCAAGGACTCCATCCTCATTGAATCCCCCAATGCTTCCTTCCACACCGATCTCCTCTCCCGCATCCCCTGTATCCAATTTCGCCAACGTGCAACGCTCACCCCCTACCACACCCTCTCCTCTCCCTGTCAGCCTCAACGTCCCCAGCGTCCGCCAACCTTCACCCCTGTGATCACGAAGCTTAGCCCCGTAGTCATGGAGGCTGAAGTGTCGGCGGAACTCCACTCCTGGCCCGACATCAAAATCCACTCGGCCCATTGCATCCTCATTGATGCAGGGTCGACTTTTCTCATGCGTATATTCACTGAATCCTCCTCCTCCACTGACCGCCTCCTCACCGAGGGAGTGGGAGCCCTCATCTACAATCGCCATCATAAGGTGGACCCCTCCCGTTCCCCAGTCCAATCCTACTGCTGCCAACGCTGCCTCACATACCACCCTACTTGTCCCCACTGCAAAGCTTACACTTCCTCAAGAACTGCCCCAACCTCACCTTCCCCCCCCCCCCCTGCAATACCTGTAACGAACCACATCCTACCTACTCCTCGAAGTGTAAAGCAAAACCTCCTCCAGTCACCCCCTGAGCTCACCGTCCCTGTCCATCCTGTTGATGACCCCATCCACCCCAACAACTCGCACCACCCTCCACCTACTGCAGAGGACATCATCCATTTCATCACCATTGTGCTCCAAAACATCCACCCCTCCCTGCGCTCCCACACCCTTTCCCAAATTGCCCTCGCTGCCCATTCCATCTTACCACCTACGCCACATGCTCCCACAACCAGGCCCACTTCATCTTCACCCTCCTCACCACCATCGTCTAACTCTCCCCTCCCATGGTACAACAAGCCTACCAAATCCTGTATCACAATATTCGCTCCCTGCCCACCCACAAACTCCTCTTCCTCCACACCCTCCGTCAGCACTGCGTGAATACCCTTGTCCTAAATGAAACCCTCCTTCAACCCCGTATCTCCATCTCGACAGCTCCTTACACCCTTCACCACACTGATAACCCGTACCCTCTGGTGCGTGGAGGAGTTGCTATAGGCCACGTCAAGCACCTCCCTGTCCAGCCCCAACCTCTCCTTAACGATCCTGCTGAGCATCTTACCCTCAGCCTCTTCTTCCCACCCTTACTGTCACCTGTGCCACCATTTATGTCTGCCCTCACACCCCCACCCCATACGATTTCCTGGCCCACATTGACCGCACCTTCTCCACCTCCGTGATTTCCACCAACCTCAATATCCACAGCCATGATCCTGCTGACATCCAGCGGTGGCATCACTTTCTCACCACCCTCCTGGGAGACTTGGTTCCCCCACCTCAGCACACCCGACCCAAGTCCAACACCACTCCCAATGTGGTCCTTGCCTCTCCCAACCTCCTTGGGCGCATCACCGCAGATGTCCTTGACCTCATTGGCAGTGACCATGCTCCTGTTCTCCTCACAATCTCTAATGGTCGCCATCCCCACAACACTTATCGCCCCGACATCCCTCCTAAACTCGTCCATGATTACTCCCGTTCCAACTGGGATGCCTACCGGGACTCCATTCACACCCAGGTTGGTGGCCACGACCTTACCCTCCAATCTCCCAATGACATCTCTTGCACTGCTGCCTTCCGGCACCAGACCTTGTCTGACGACGTCGCCACCCATATCCCCAACAAAGCCATCCACCCTCACCACCCCGCCCTGTCTCCACAGGCCGTCCTTCTCCTTCGAGAGCCCCCCGCCTCTACCGCTCTTTTCTCCGCACTCATGACTGGGATACACTTACCCGCCACTGGCAACTACAACGACACATCCGCAACCTGCTTACTGCAAAGAAACGCCATGCCTGGCACCAGACATGTATACAACTCAACACCACACTCTCCATAAACTCTTCCAAGTATTGGTCTGCTTTCCACTGCCTTACTGGGCACCACCCCACCCCCCAGTACCCTCTCCTCCTTGATTCCCTTTCCTGACAACCTCAGTAAGGCCAACCACTTTGCCTCTCACCTCTCAGATGTTTTTTCCATCACAGATGATCCCCACTTTGATTATTCCCTCTTCCCTAACGTCATGGACCGTACGAATACCTCTGTTCCTCCCCTTGCTCCTAGTTTCCAGCACTTGGGCCACACACCACCATTTGAACTTAATACTCCCATCACTACCCAGGACATCAGCCTCACACTCCACACTAAACGCAACACTACTCCTGGCCACAACTGCATTACCTACCGCCTTCTCAAACACTGCCCTCCCTCCTTCCTTTCAGTCCCTGCAACCCTCTACAATGTCATCCTTGCCACTGGCTTCTATCCCGACCTGTGGAAATCCTCCCATATCCTGATGTTCTCCAAATCCAGCATGCCTCCATCTGATGCCTCTTCCTATCGTCCTATCTGTCTCACATCGGTGCTCAGCAAGCTCTTGGAATCCATCCTTTTCCGGCGCATTCATCACCACCTCCACCAAAACCACCTCCTCCCCAACGCGCAACGTGGCTTTCGACCTTCCTTCTCTGCCGATGACCAACTCCTCCGCCTCACTTATCTCCTCTCCCTCCAGCTTAACTCCCGTTGCTCCACCATTTTTGTCTCCATTGACATCGAAAATGCCTACGACAGTGTCTGGCATCCCGGTCTCCTGTTGAAACTCCAAACATATGCCCTTCCTGTCAACTACATCCGTCTGATGGCCTCCTTCCTCTCCCACCACCCCTCCTATGTTACCATCCATAATGCCAATTCCCACACCTTCTACCCCCCTGCAGGTGTGCCCCAGGGCTCTGTCCTCTCCCCTCTCCTCTACTTGCTGTACACGGCAGGTATGCCCCAACCTCCCCCCTCCAGTACACCTCTTGCAATATGCCAATGACACCACATTCCTCGGCCTTGCTCCTACCCGCCAATGGTCCCACCTCCTTCTCCAGAATCACCTTGACCTTTTTGCCGCATGGTATAACCAATGGCTCCTGAAAATCAATCCTTCCAAGACCTAGGCAATCATCATAGGTTATACCACTCACTCCTTCCGGCTCCTGGATTTTAGCTTTATTGTCTGCGCCTGTCCTGTCCGCCTCACCCCCACCCTCACCTACCTTCGCCTCCCCATTGACCGTCACCTCACCTGGATCCCTCATCTCCATCCAATCCAAAGCCCACAACTGCCTCCAACTCGTCAAACTCCTCTCTGGCCGGACATGGGGGTTGCATCCCTCTACCATCCTCCACACTTACAAATCCTTGATCTGTAAATGACATTTATGCCAGTCCTGCCTGGATATCTGCCCCTCCCCAAATTCTATAAGTCCCTCCAGATCCTTGAGCGTCATGCACTCTGCCTTACCTTCCTTATATGCCTCCCGTCACCCATGCAGATCCTCTATGACCTTATTCCTTTCCCCCATCTGCTCCTGTTCCTCGAACATATCCGCATACTCTACACCTCCCGCCGCCTGTTCCCCCTCACCCCCTGGTTGCTCCTCTCCTCTCCCATCCCCACCCCCTGCCACGCCTTCACAGTTGTGTCCCCCCTACCCTCCATCTCTACACCCTTCATCTCCTTTCCCAAGGTGGCTTCTGTCGACTCCCCCTTCTGGATGATGCCCTCTCTCCTTCCATCTACCCCTCATATCAACTCTGATCCCCACACCCCCTCCTTACCTCCGTCCTTTTCCTGGGCTCCTCTTCCCCCCTTCCATCCTGTTTTCTCCCCACCAAACCTCTCCCTACCTCCATTGTGCCCCCCCCCCCCCGAGTCTTTTGGATTCCCCTACTCTGCCTTCCCCACTCCCCATCGCGTCTGCCCAGCACCCCACCCCTCTTATGGGTCCTCATCCTCCATCGGCTGCTTTCCCACCTCCCCCCTTCGCTTTTCCTCTCCTTCCCCAATTTTTTAATTTAACATCCTCTGTCCAGTTTTCCCCCCACCTGCCCTCGGCTGTGGTATGTCACATTTGCCAACTTCTTAGTGCAGTGTTTCAGTGACTGTTCAGTGTTGTTCGTCTTTCTCCTGTTGCGAACAGAAACAATGCTGTCGCTAGGTTTGAATTTTATATCTTTTGCCAACAGAAACCAGACCGTAGCCATGTTTTTTTAATTGTCTGCTTTGTATGTATTTTATCATCCATCTGTTCTTTGTTTACGTTCCACAGTTTTTTTCGCCATGTTACTCTTTAAGTCTCCGATTTTATCTCCTGTTTTTATTATTTATTCTTTCCACCTTTTTCACATTGTCTGTAGGGTGAAGAGCGGCATACTATGCTGCTGCCAGCCCGCCCCCTTCGGGGGAATTGAAATTCAATAAAAAAAAAAAGAATAAAAAATCTCGCTAGGCGGCGAGTCTGGTCAGTTGGTCAGCCGGGTCAGTGTGGGGCAGTCAGTGTCTGTCTGTCGTCTGGAGTGCGAGTATGTGTTAGGCCGCCAGTCTGCTGGAGTTTGTTCAGGCAATGGTCATTGGCGGTTGGATCGATCTGTTGGTCGGTCGCGCACTGAGACACAAGATGACTTGTCCGTCTTGAGCGCCGGCGCATGTGAGGTCGCCACGTCAGTCCAGTGACCCGCGCCGTATAGCGAGGGGTAGTGGCTTCGTGGTCGATACGAAAACATCAGGAGTCAACCCACGGCATCGATCTGGCCGGCGCGAGCTGCGACGCCTTGAGACGGGAGATCGGCGCGCCTTCCTGCGTCCGTTGGAGCGGCTGGCAGCGGACGGTTAGGGAGAGAGTCTTGGGCATGCTGCGCCTGGTCTTCGCCAGACATCACAGTTTATTAAAAGTTAAGGGATTCGTGATATGTTGTTCCATTTACTTGTTAGATTCTACTTGTGTTCTTCGTCAGTCTTTGTCCCCAGCTTGCTCGTCTGTCTCTCATCCGCATTTGTTAGGCAATTAGTCAGTCTGTCTGTCTGTCGGTCTGCCGGACGTTAATAGCTGCCTCTCTCTTGTATGTCGGATTCGGTGTTAACGAATTTATTGCTTCAAGTGTAACCGACGTATTCTTGAAATATGTTTTTATCCTGCCTATCATCTTGAGAGGCGGTATATTTGTAATGTAGAGCAAGTTTGTGTATTTTATGTAAGACTGCATTTCATGGGTTTTTATTTAAGTGGTAATTTTAGTAGTCCGCAGCTCGTGGTCGTGCGGTAGCGTTCTCGCTTTCCACGCCCAGGTTCCCGGGTTCCATTCCCGGCGGGGTCAGGGATTTTCTCTGTCTCTTGATGACTGGGTGTTGTGTGATGTAGTTAGGTTGAAGTAGTTCTAAGTTCTAGGGGACTGATGACCATAGATGATAATTCCCGTAGTGCTCAGAGCCATTAGAACCATTCAATTTTAGTATATAATGATGCCACCCTTCCACCATAAGAGGTTTTTTTTTTTTTTTTAAATCAAGTTGCACCTTCGGTGGCAAGTTAAATTTTTTAATGTTAGTGTTTTGTACCATTTCCATCCCTCCTACGAGGTCCATAGTTTACGTGCTTGTGTGAGTTGTTAAAATTTTTAGTTTAAAGTAATCTGGTGTGTTGCAGATTTGCACCAGTGTAGTCTTTCAGAGGTTGTTGTGAGCCGTCGTAATTACGGCCGTGTCAAGAGGGAGCAGCAAGGTACTCATTCCGAAAGCTCATACTGTCAAATTTGTTCTTTCTGCCTCTGAATAAATTGTAACTTGATATTTAGAGGGTGCTGACTGATTATAATGTTAAATCTGTTAAAAATGGCTATTAGGAATAAAATTTCCATTTGTTGAAACAAATTTAATTTGTTTTCACCAGTTACTCCCTGGCAACTACTTCTACGCTCACATAGTGTGATTAAATTTCTTAATGTTCTTGATGAATCCCTAGCAAATAAATTCTTAAGAAAAGGTTTTGAAAGTAAATTCACGGTTCAGTACTGGTAGCAGAGCGTGGTTAGGAACGGTTGAGCAACGATTCTATCAAACCAAATTTCGTACAGTGTGCATAAAACGAAGGCACAAATATAAATAGACATCATTACGGTACTTCACTTCCCTCGCAACTCTTTGCGATGTCTGTTTCCCTTTTGAAGGTTCCCTTTGAAATGTTCTGAGTCACAACTATGGCAGTGATCATTGCTCTGTTGATTAAACGTGTCATGTCGCACATTAAGTATAGACTTGTACACTGCCCAGTCCACCTGCTTTTCCGTGAAAAAAGTCGTTCGTTCTCTAGATCCATCTAAAGCTGTGTGGTTCAGGAATAGAGAGATCAATGAAACCCAGCGTCTGCTGAATCCAAAAGTAGGAAGAAAACTCGATTAACCGGTAGAGACAAAATGGCATTAAAGAGAAGGGTTCGACTGATACAATAAATATACTGTTACCAGCCACAATTTATTTTATTTGCACTAAGAATTTCAGAAGTGTAATCCACAACCATCAGATGGATACCTGTGAATTAATACCATATGTACGCATTTTGTTCACGACCTTGTGGTAACCTGTGGCACTTCTAATAGAAGAAGACAAATACAAAACACTATTTTCGTAAACAGCTCATGGTACTTGGGCCATGTAATAAACTAGTGTTCTGTTATTTTATTCTGACATGAAACAGAAATTATAGGTTACTATATTTTTCTCTCTATTTCTGTAGAACCAAAGATAATTCTCTGTAGCCATTTATCTCTTTATTTATCTTTTAATTTCCGTCCTTCAGTACATTCTGTTCAATTATCCCAGTTAGGGACCCATTTTCCTCCACATTTCGCTACATTATAACTGCTAGGCGAAGGAATATTACAAAGAACACCTTACCGCCAGCCTCAGAATGAATACTTACAAAATTAATGTATCAATTTATTTTACTGCATTATAACGGAACTGAAAGAAGATACTTACATGTATGTTATAAGAAGCAGTAGTGACACAATACGTCACGTCCCACTTGATGTACTAATTCTTCTGACCTGCGTAGTTCTAACTAATGACGTACGAGTTAGTATATTCTAGCACTCTGCTGGTACGTAAAGTTACTTGCTGTCAATACGTACACAAAATAATATCTCACTTGGATGTCGCGATAACGTTACAGTAACCTAGTATGTATCAGAAACTGAAATGAAACACCTCCTCTACGAATCAGACTTTCAAACATGCTCTTTAAAAATGTTCCGTTACGTAATAATTATTAAATAAGTACTTTCAATTAAAAACTTACAGTCGAGGAATTGCGCATAGAGAAATGGGAAACTATTCACACCATGTTGTATGATACGATGGCAACATTGTAAATATTTGTGGAACTGCTGCGCTAGTCATCAAGTCTGATACGTTAGATAGTAGTTTTCTCAGGACATGAGACGTACCTGCGCATTAGGACGTCAATAAGCACTTCCGAATTATCCAATTACAACGATCTGGTTAAAACTTTCCAATTACGTAATGAACACAATTGATGAATAGTTCCTTATCATATCAATTAACTGTTTTCTTCTAGTGCCTGGAAACCGTTTGGATTCTTTTTTTAAATATTAAGTTAATATGCTTCAGTAATTCGTCAATTATCCATGTGTACATCTATTACCAGTAAAAATATAAACTTCAGAAGCTTCTGTTACCACGTAAATAACAATACCGATATAATAAATGTGAAAGTAATTCTGTCTGATATGATTTTACGACTAAACCACTGACCAGGTTTTGATGATAATGGGTATGGATACAGTTTCGACACTGAAAGAGAACTCAGAAGGCATGTATTTATTGTTTTGAAGAATATTACGCCAACAACCTGCCACCTGATACGTCCCTATGCGTTAATTCCCATGACTTACCATGAGTCCCTGCCATCATATGCTCATTGGGCATAGAGAAGAGTAGAATAACAGTAACTGCTACCCAAATGGCTAGCGCACTTACTTCCGCTTTTCTGTGGCTGCGTTCTCCACAGCTAATCTCGCGAGGTGATGCCCAGCGTCACCGACAGTGGTCAGCGAGAATTCTACCACTTTCAAATGTCTGGATAGTTGAGCAGTGCCTCAAAGGAAGCAGATTTCCTTCGTAACCGCCTTTTTCTTTGACCACGGGATAGTGTAGTTTGCGTGACAAAGTATCGTGAGGTGTCACTTCGATGGCATAGGTAACACCAGGTTTTTCCGAAAACACATTCTTATAATCTGCACGTAGCTGAGTCACTTCGTTTTGTTGTACTTCAGTCAAATATTCTAACTCCATGACTTTCATGGCTATCAGTTTCCTTTTTTCCTCTGTATTCTGTCTCACTGTTTAGAGGCACAAAACGTGTGGGTGTTTTGAGCTCGTTACTAAATGCAAATAAATGGGAGGCCGAGTTGATAGGAGCTGAACGAGTCCAGGTTGCAATAATATGCGGTACGGCACAATGTTAGAGAGAAGGAGTATTATTCAAGAAACACATAGTACAATGAAATTACTTATCTTCAGTAGTTTGTAGGACTGCAGCTGCGGCTATAACTGACAATCTTGTAACACGGAATACCATGAACGAATACAACATATTCTCAGGGACTAAGCCTGATGGACCCTCCTCAGAGAATCAATCCAAACATTACAGAACTGGCTGGGGGCCGATTATGAAAGTGCGTCTGCCTAGGTTGAAATCTAGCTAAGAAGTGAACGAGGCACACTCCAGTTCCGTCGAGCTGCACAACCCGCTAGAGTGCGCTGTGCTCGGCAGCCGACGGGCTGCCAACCTTGTGTTGGCGCGGCGTTGTAATAGTCTCTGTAGCAATGATACTACACTCTCTGTCTTCACTAATTAACTCTTTATAATATGCTTGTCTTGTACTTAAGTCAGAATATAAATTCATTATCTGTATGCCTTCGAATCTAAACTGAAAGCTCCGGTAACACTTGCCGTTTACTTCCCGTGTCCTAAACAATGGGAAAATTACACGTCTACCCTCATTCATAAGGCTTACTTCCCCGCACAAGAGGTCACGCCCAGCCCCGTAACTACTAGGAACGAGCATTTCATTGCTTCATTTCCTACCGTAAACTCGACTTGCACCTCGTGCTTTATGATATGAGATTGTGCACCTATTGCACCTGTTACACGACAAATCTTCACTCTAAATGCTGGTATTCTATTATTCTGACTCAAGTACTTGTAAAGATATGCACTCACGACATTGGTTGGCACACCGGTATCGACTATTATCTGTATTGGTGCTCCGTACATATCTGCTTGCAATGTAGCCTGCACAGCACTTTTGTCGGTTCGGTTACATTTCTGCGGTATGTCTACAATTTCCTTTTCTATTTTTATGTCCTCATTGTATCTCAGCATACAGAGTTTATGGCTGTCATCAGTGAAAGTGCCCTCACTACACCAACCTGCAGCCAACAACGGAGAGCGTATTGTGGCTGTCTTTAGTTTAACGGATGAGCATTAGTGGGTTGTCAGTTGTCTGTCATTTCCACTAATCTCACGTTGTGGTTCTGGTTGTTGTTGTCGCTACTGTTGGGTTGGCCGCCCTGGCTCCCCGATGGCATGGCCCTGGTTTTGCGTTGGTCGTTTTTAATTCGCTGACATTTTCTGTGATTGACCTGGGTTGGCGTCCCATTGTGGCTCTGTGTTTTGTTGCCACTGTGGTGTCGGTTCATTATATCCACGCCACTGGTTTCGGTTGTTCCGCCAGTGCGAATTGCCGTTACCATTATATCCACTAGCCATGCGTCCATCATGACGTCTCTTCCTATTTTGACGATTATTGCCGTTGCCATTATTATCATTGACATTGTCTGTGCTTCGATTCTGTTGTCGGTTCTCTTGCCTATACCCGTTACCATTTGGTACTGAGTTACTACTGTTACTGTTGCTGCCAGTGTAATCGGTTTTTTGTTGATTACAGCCTGCATGGTTTCACCTGTTTTCGGGTTTCATGTCTTTGATCAATAAGTCAACAGAGTCCACATGTCGCCGGCCGAGATGGCCATTTGAAGCCAGTCCACATTTCCAGGAATTGTTCTATATCATATTCCGGTACATTGATGAAATATTTTTTAATTTCACTGGGCAACTTCATTTTTATTAATCTGATTGTGTCGCGATCGGACATGGGCTCGTCCCAGTACCTGGTTTTGTTTATATACTTTTCAAAATATTTGCGTGACGTTCCCACCTTAGGATTGTATATTTCCGGACTGTACAACTCCTTGCGTAGTCCTTTTTGGACACTATTGGACCGGAATTTTTGCAGGAACGCACCTTCAGACTGTCGCATCGTTAGACATTTTTCGGACACGTCGGTGGCCCACAGTGCCGCGTCACCTTGAATAAAGGAGACCACGAACTGTATTCTTTGTCTTTCCGTCCGTCCTGGGAAACACATTCCTGACACTCTTAATGAATATCACAGGATGGACATTTCGTTTTTCGCTATTGAAGGGTTGGAATGCCCTGTGATTCATCACATTGTCCTCCTTTTTGCACATCTGATTGCTAGCTTCTGTGGCATACATTACTTCGTGATATGCGCTGCTTGGTATCGCATATTGTTCGTGCCCGTAATTCGCGTTAGGTTGCGGTTGCGCCCTCGCGCCCCGCACACCGTCTGCGTTATTATAGCAATCAGTACTCGGAGTCGGATTCATTATCTGTCCGCCACTGTTTACATTGTTTTCCGACACAGACGGTCTCCGCGCGACCTCCTGTTGGCAATTCGGCAACTCCGCTGTCATACGGGATTTGATATGTGTTAATTCGGCGTGTAATGCGGCAGCGCTAGCGTCAATATTTACACTCGCGGCCGCAGTCGCTTGTTCTACAGCTGTTTTCACATCGCTATCAATCTTTGCAGATATCTCGCTATCCTTTACTTCTAGTCATTCCTTAAATTCTTCTTCAACTTTTTGAGCTTGCACTTCCAAATATGTATCAATACTTTTCCGTGCATCTGTCTCCACATTATCCATGCTGCTGACTAAAGTCTGGACATTGTCTTCTAGCCTGGCCTGCGATATCTGTAGTTTTCGCATCTCGCCGGCTGGGCTTTGCACAAGATCGGGTATTTCTTTGCAAGCGTCTCGCGTCTCGGCATGTTCGCTTTGGATACTGTTTAGTTTCGTTTGTAGTCTTTGGTCTCGCTCTCTGTGTTTCTGTTCACGCTCATGGAGCATTTGAGCAAGTTTCTCGTCCCCCTCCCTATCTCTTTCCTCTAACCTGCGCAGAAATTCTGCAAATGCGTCTGCAATCAGTGTGCATACTGGTGCTCCTCTTAATCTAGCCCTCGATTGGCCCCCCTGTCCAGGAAGTGGAGTTGTTGTTCTTCTATTCCCATTCTGCTGTGGAGCGCCATTAACCGTCCACAGATCCTCGCCACCCGCTCCGGAAATTAAGTTATCCGAGGCGGTGGCTTGGGGTTCGTTTACGTTTTGCAAATGATCCTCACTTTCCATGTTAACAGAATTTTGTTCGTCTGGTACGGATGTTTTAGGTTGTCCTATCTTACCCATGATAGATTCGCATTAAGCCACTGACAAATCCGTAACACTGACACACACACGAATAATTATCCCTTCCAAAAGTAAACACATAAATACACGAATACACACAATTTAATTTGCACTCTACTTACTATATCATCACCGAAGGTTTCGCATGTCCATATGGGTTCGATATTCCGCACAGAGCTACACAGGATGCTTGCACAATAGGCCTTACTTTTGTTATTTCTTTTACACGTAATCCTTTTCCTTTTCTCCATTTTTATTCTCCAGATCTCCTCAGGGTTCCGTTTTGTTGTTATACATCTAAAAAAATTCATATAGGCATTAATATTTTACAACAAATAGGCACATACATAATTACATTTGTTACAATAGTGTCCTATTAATAAATACCCCATTTTCTTTGATCGGGTCCCAAAGTTGCGGCGTCAACCTCACCTCCGTCGCCCGTCGTAATTTAATTTATTATTTACTACAGAAATTGATTGGTAATGGTGATTGTTGCCGACTTACGTGATGGCCATTGATCAAAATGGTATTTCATTCAATTCTGACTTACAATTAAATGCTTTTGTGCAGTTGTCTCTTTCTATAATAATATTAATCTTCAGTGGAAATTATTTGTTAAGTTAATGACGTGAGAATCACTGCATCTTAAAACATGAGCATATAAATTGAACAATGGAAAAAACTTTTCCTCGTCTAGTCAGTTCACTTTAAAGCAAGAAATCTTTAGTTATTAATTACAATTGCGGCCCACACAGGTGCGAGAGTACTTTTTCTTACCTGCGTTAACCATTGCGTTGTAGTCGGAGTCCTGGCTCTGGCTCTCGGCTGTTGTACTGAAAATAATAATCTTAAAGCAACGTATTTTCTGCAACGTCTGGCGGCTATGGAGAAAAATATACATTATGTTAACAGCGGGTGAGTTTTTCGCTTCCGCTATTTTTATAAGTTAATATCATCACGTAATGGCGTCTTTGGCTGCATCGGCCGCTGAGATTGTTGCACTATAAATTACTCAAATGCCAGTTAATTTAAGGAAGGCGGACATGAAATCGGGATCACTTCTTACAAATTAAAAGTGAACAATAATATTAAATCAATATATTATCTGCATAATTAGTACAAATATGCTTATATTTGCCAGCACTCGCAAGATGTCCGTCTACACGCAACCAAGACAAGAGAAGTAGTGAAGGCAACTAAAAAGATTAAGAAAAGAGCGTATCTTGTCGTCTCTTTACATAATTTTGTTGCGAGTGATCTGTATATTTCTTTGCCCTCGAAACTTTCACAGAGAATTTACTATACTTTTTAAATGTCTCTTCTTTATAAATACTGATTTAAGTCTTTCCTTAGTATTTTACTGGGGACGGTATAGCCTTCAGCCTAATGTAAGAACTGTTTTATGTAAAGCCTTTGGCATCTTTAAAATTAAGACTGGTTTGATGCAGCTCCCCATGCTACTCTATCCAGTGCAAGCTTCTTCATCTCCAAGTAACTACTGAAGCCTGCATCCTTCTGAATCCGCTTAGTGTATTCATCTCTTGGTCTCCCTCTACGTTTTTCACTCTCCACGCTTCCCTCCAATACTAAACTGGTGATCCCTTGTGCCTCAGAACGTGCCCTACCAACCGATCCATTCTTTTAGTGACTGTGCTAGAAATTTCTCTTCTCCCCAATTCTGTTCAGTACCTCCTCATTGGTTACGTGATCTACCTATCTAATTTTCAACATTTAGAAGCTTCTGTTCTCTTCTTGTCCAAACTATTTACCGTCCATGTTTTGCTTCCATACACGGCTACATTCCATACTATTACTTTTAGAAAAAACTTCCTCTCACTCACAACTATACTTGATGTTAACAAATTTCTCTTCATCAGAAACGCTTTCCTTACCAGAGCCAGTCTACATTTTAAAGTATATCCTCTCTACTTCGACCATCATCAGTTGTTTTGCTACCCAGGTAGCAAAACCCATCTACTACTTTAAGTGTCTCAGTTCCTAATCTAATTCCCTCGGCATCACCTGATTTAATTAAACTACGTACCATTATCCTCTTTTTGCTTCTGTTGATGTTCATCTTATTTCCTCCTCTCAAGACACTGACCATTCTTTTCAACTACTCTTCCAGGTCCTTTGCTGTCTTTGACACAATTACAATGTCACCAGCAGATGTTAAAGTTTTTATTTCTTCTCCATGGATTTTAATTCCTACTCTGAAATTTTCTTTTGTTTACTTTACTGCTTGTTCAATTACATATTGAATAACGTCGGAGATAGGCTACAACGCTGCTTTCCTCTCGTGAACCTCGACTCTTATAACTGCCGTCTGGGTTCCGTACAAATTTTAAATAGTCTTTCACTGCCTGTATTATACCCCTGCTACCTTCAGCATTTGAAAGAAGGTATTCCAGTCTAGAATGTGAAAAACTTTCTCTAAGTCTATCTTCTAACAAAACTCGTAGTCAGTATTCCCTCGCGTGCTCAAACATTCCTATGGAATCCAAACTGATACACCAACGCCACTGTTAGTATGTAAATCATCTCAACTTTCAATACTCGCTGTAATGGTCAGCTAGCATTAGTTATCTTCGAGATCAGTCGTGTTGAGTAGATGCTAGTCAAGAATGCCTTTAAGGCAACACGGCACTGAGTTTGAACGCGGTGGTGTAATATGGCTGCGAGAATCTGGATGTACCTGCTGCGATATTGCAGAGAAACTTTGCAGAAATGTAACCACAGTACATGATTGCTGGCAGCGGTGCACGTAAGAATGTACGGTCGAAAGAAGCCCTGGCGCACTGCGTCCGCGTGGTATTACCGAGAGGGGTGACCATCGCGTTCGGTGTGTGGCCGTGGCGCATCGTACTGCATTTGCAGCACAAGCCGTTACTTCAAGGACGGCTCCACGGCAGACGTCATGTAGCGTGCATTCCACTCACCCCAAACTAGAGCTATTTGCGACTTTGGTGGTGTCAAGCGAGAGGTCATTGTAGGACAGGGTGGTCTGTTGTGTTTTCTGAGGAAACAAGGATGGCCATGTGTTGGTTAGAAGGAAGCCATTTGGGGACCTACAGCCGACTTGCCTGTATACTAGAAACAGTGGACGTACACCTGGAATTATGATGTGGGGTGAGAATCTGCTGGAGCAGTCTCACACCCTGACTGTAAATTTGTACAACAATCTGGTGATTCGATATATTGTGCTACCATTCATGAACAGCATCCCAGGGGGTGTTTTCCAACAGGATTACGCTCGCCCACATACCACTGTTGTATCCCAATATGCTATGCAGTGTGTTTACATGTTGCCTTGGCCTGCTCTGTCACCAGATCGATCTCCAGTCGAGCAGGTATGGGATATCACTGGACGACATCTTCAACGGCATCGACAAACAGCATTAACAGTCCTTGCATCGAGCGACCAAGTGCAGCAAGCATAGAACACCATCTCACAGACCAGCATACGTCACTTGTACAGCGTAATGCATGCACACTTGCATGCTTGCAATCAACATTCTGGCGGATACACCGGTTATTAATGTACTAGCGTTACAAATGTACCAGCATTTCACATTCGCAATGGCTTATCTCTCTCTTACATTAATCTGTAAATTTATAATGTTACAAATTTAAATATGTTACCTCGACAAATATATTCCCGAAATTTTATTACTCCACATTAATTGCTTTGCTGTACATACTCCGAAAGCAGACAGCAAACCTTTTCGATTGAAGTAAAGCCTCCGGCTTGGCGTTTTCCTTTAAGTGCTAACACTTTGATGTGTTTGGAGTGAACTGTCAAGTGTTTCATCAACATTAAAAGTATATTGAGCAGTGTGGAACTGCTTGTCTTCCACAGTTTTAGGGGTATGAAAACTCATCTACGTTTACTTGGTTAAAAGTTTGTCTAGCCTTTGATATAGGCTTCCTAACACTATTATTCGGATGCTGTCTTTGCCTGCCATTTCCGATGGTCTGTTAAAACGATGTGGTATTTTTTTCTTTCACTTTTCGTAGATCGTTCAATGTAAATCCATAAAGTCGCTATATGGTTTCAAAAACATAATCACTGATTTCTTGTTTATTGTTGAACACATTATGTAAGATTCCCACAATCTTTTTACCACCTAATGCATTTCTGTGTTTTCCCAAACTCTTGTTCCAGTGTGTTAAGTGAAACACGAAATTGCATTACTGCTGTAGAAGAATGTATCTTAACATTCTTTACCGGCGCAATCTTCTTTTACATCACCAAAGTGTCGCATATTTTTGTCTCTGATTTCTGGATATATTTCATAGGCTTCTTGGTGCCTTTGTATCTGAAGGAAAACCAAGATGCGTCAGCAGACTTTTAATACACCTGAACAGAGATGATTCTAAATGACATTGTTTAATTAATTAAAAATTTCTTGAATTGGATAACGTCATAAAATGCAATTTACTAAACTAAATTCTAATGTACAGACTTTTATTTGTAATTAGGTAACCCACTATGAATGTTTTAAGTTCTGCGTCCGCAGCAAGCAGGAAGTCGGCCATGAACACCTGGTACGACGATACTGTATTTTTGGTAACTGATGATTAATATTGATATTGTGAATAGTCAGAACGGTGTATGATTCTGCTATTTAATCCAGCGTAAAGGGGAAGTTTGATGTTATCGATTTTCTACGAAAAATTGCGTTGGTATCATTACACAGCCCATACCGTGTTTTTAATCTTCGTTGATCCATTACGGATCGTGGGACGACGGTTGGCATGAACTTCTTGATGCAATAATTTACCAACAGCCGTATGTATTGCAGAAATTTATTTTATTTTATGAACTTCTATGTGCTACCAGTTTCGGCATTACACTGATGCCATCTTCAGGCCCCACGTCGTAAAATAACTGTACCCGTGAATCAATCGTCCTGCAACAAACCCGTTGGTGGCTAGGCGACACAGACTCACAGAGTGAGAAGATACTGTGTTTTGTCCGCCATTACGTGAGCATATGGAGCGGCCATTTCAAACTGCACAAAAAATCAAACGTTAATTCATTCGATCGGTATTACAATATTTGAACTCGGACGACAAGAATCCAAAGGAATTTAATTTTTTCTATTGTAACACTGAAAATAACATTCAGCAGAACAGTCTTAAGCTTTATGTAAATGAAATCATTTTTGTGGCTGGTGTGTAAGGTAAATTTTTCTCAGGCACCAGTGTTGTTATAGGAAGAGTTTGTGGTGTGATATATTAATTATTTGGTGCATACATTTAATGTCACTTACTGAATTAATGAAACAACATTTCCATATTTATTTGTAGTGATAAGGTACGACAAAATAATTCATTGTAGTCGTCCTCAGCAGCACATAAATAAGAATTATCAGAGATTATTTCTTTTAAATAATACTGTTATTCTTGCTGCTACAGCAACAGAATGAAACCCATCACATAGTAATACCATTATTCAGTGTGAATATTTGTAGTTTCACTAAGTATCATACTCCACATCATTACAAATCAAACTACACGAGAAAAAAGGCAAGAAATTGATAATGATCTATATCTGCACGCGAACACCTTGACGAAAACGACTAATTGAATGAATGATTAGTGTCTCAGTTTTCCCGATAAAAGCAAGCAGCAGAACGCATCGGCCTCCCAACTGATATAATCACACTCTGTTATAGCAATTAACTTAGGTGAAAGAACACCTGGCCAGCTGTTCGATACTCAGGTCGTCATGAAGCGGTTGCTTCTTCAGAACACAAGTAAGTGCATCAAAAACAAGTATTCTCTTTCCTTTATAAAGCTGTGGTAAAATATTTGTCGTGTAGTCTTCATAAATGAAGATATTTCGCATAATTTCAAACATATTCTCTACTTTTAGTTATTTCATTAGAGCGAAATGAGTTATGTGTCTTTTTGAAGGTACCTTGGCCTTTCAGTAGGTTCTTGAAGCCACAACAAAGTAGTATAAACGTAACGTACAAAAAGCAGTAGGTAAAAGCGTCGACCTTTTTATCTGCTGAACGTAAAAGAAACAAATTATCTTTAACCAGGAACACCGGTGAAATCGGTATAAGTACTAACTGGAGTGGTTAAGCTAATGTTCACGCGTCCTTAAATTAATAATTGTTTTTCTAAAGAGACGACTGTCTACTAACTCAATCATCGTATATGCAATGAAGAACATAGTTCCACGAACAAATTGTTTTTGTTACGTTCAGCTAAGAAACAGTATAGCTCTATTATCTTATGGGCGCAGATTTGATATCTAACTTTTTTCTGTACCTTGTGCAGCTTAATTACCATGCATCTTCATTACACGTAAGAAATTTAATTTAAAAAAAGTATAAATTTTTCAATGTGAACTAAGGTTTTGTCGAAGTGTAAACACGAAAACCTTTATCCATTACACTGAAATTTTCTTAGTCGTCAGGTTTCTGACTGGCCTGACGCGGCCCGCCGCAAATTCCTCTCCTGCAGTGACCTCCTCACCCTGGAGTAGTACTTCTACCCTGCGCCCTCAATTATTAATTCGATGTACTCCAATATTTTTGTTTTCCTACCCTCTTCAGCTCCCTGTAGTACAATGGAGGTTATTCGCTGACGTCATCAGTCTACCTCATGTTCCGAATTCTTCTGAAGCCCCACATCTCGTACACTTCGACTCTTTTGTTGCGGTTTCCTACTGTCCGCGATCCACTACCACACAATGCCGTGGTTCAAGCGTTCATTCGCATAGTTTTCTTACTCAGATTAACGCCAATGTTTGGTAGCAGTTGCCTTGGCCAGGAATTCCTTCTTTGTCTGTGTTAGTCACCATTTTATGTCCTTATTAGTAATAATCCGTCACCGAATATTTTGCTTCCGAGGTAGCAAAATCCCTCGATCACCCTGTACCATTTTATATTGTCGAACGCTTTTTGAAGGCATATAAATCCTATGTGTGTGTCTTCATTTGTCGTCAGTTTCCCTTCTATTATCAAGAGCAACGTCACAACTGCCTCCATGGTGCTTTACCATTCCTAAAGCGAAACTGATTCCCTCTGACAAATCCTCAATATCTTTTTCCATTCCTCTGTGTACCTTTCTTGTCAGCGGCTTGGCTGCATGAAATATTAAGGATGATTAGCGATAGTTCACGCACTTACCTGCTCTTGCGATATTCTGAACTGTGCGGACGATATTTTCCCAAATGTATAATGGATCCACCATTGTCTTAGATTCTACAAAACACTTTAATGGTTGTTTGGTTGCCACTTCCTCAAATTACTGTAGAAATTTGTTCAAATGGCTCTGAGCACTATGGGACTTAACATCTGAGGTCATCAATCCCCTAGAACTTAGAACTACTTAAACGTAACTAACCTAAGGACGTCACACACATCCATGCCCGAGGCAGGATTCGAACCTGCGACTGTAGCGGTCGCACGGTTCCAGACTTAAGAGCCTAGATGTACAAATTCTGCGGAATGTTATGCATTACTTCTACCTTATTTGAAAAGTCTTCCAGAGCTGTTTTAGATCCTGTTCTAATACATTATCCCCTATGTCTTCCATATAGTCTCCTATTTCATTTTCTCCCTCGTCATCTTACATGTCCTCCACGTCATGGAGGCCTTCAACACACTCTTTCCACGTACCCGCGCTCTCTGCCTTTCACTGAGGAATTTACATTGCACTCTCAATGTTACTGTACTTGCTTTTAATTTCACCTAAGGTTTTTTATTTTTACTTTTCTATACACTGAGTTAGTCCTCCAGACGATCATTTCCTTTTCACTCTCTTCACATATTTCCTGCAGTAATTTCTTGGATGCCCCTTACTTTCTGTTTGTTTCAGTGCCGTGGGATTTATACTGCTGGATTCTTGTCTTTTCCTGAACATTTTTGTGCTTCCTTCTTTCGTTTATCAGTTTCTCTGCAGCCAGCTTTCGTGTATTAATGTTTGCCTATTCTGCGATTACTATTTTTAGAGATGTTCACCCCTCTTCAACTGAGCTGCCTACTCCGGTATTTCTCATTGCACTATCCACACTCTCAGTGAACTTCAATAGTGTCTCATCATACCTCAGTATTTCTGAATCCCACTTCCTTCCACAATATTTCCAAACGGACAGTTCTGTTAAACTTCATTCTTATCTCCACGATTACCGAAGTGTGATCAAAGTCTGTATCTTAACCTGAGTGCGCCATACAATCCAATATTTGATTTCGTAATCTGTATCTGGTCATTATGTAACTGAACTGGATTCTTCCTAAGTCTCCGGATCTTTCCTAAGTATACCACTTCCTCTTTTGATTCTTGTATGGAGTATTTGATGCTACCATCTAAAATAAATTGCAGAACTCAATTAATTTTTCTCGTCTGTCATTCCGGCTGTCAAGCCCACAACCCACATTCTCTTCTAACCTTTCTTTTATTCCTTGTCCTACAACGGCGTTCCAACCCCGCATGATTGTTATATTTTCATCTGCCGTTACATATCGAATTACATGTTTAATATCCTCATACAGTTAACCTACCCTACCATTTTCTGGTTCTGACGTTGGTGTGCGTACCTGAATTATACGACTGTACTGGGCACTACACATTAAAGTTTGATCAGTTTGGCTCGAGACCCCTCGTGCCATGGCACGAAAATATATATATTTGTTACACACGGCTTCATTGAGTCTCACAGAGATGGCTGGTCTCAATGTTTGCGTACGTTTCTCGTCGTAGGGTGCCAGCTCACACCAGTCGTAAACTCACCTTCTAAATTGAAATAAAATATAATAAAACAATGCAGGCAGGTGTTGTGGTGAAATTTAAAATATTGAGTCACTCGAGTTGATTTATAATTTGAACAAGTAGTTTATTTTTCTTCAATATATTCACTAAACATTTAAAATGCAGTCTGAGTGCGTTTACATGAGGGCTGCCGTTACAACACTTCACTATAAAATTCGTATGTCGCGATCGCGGCACTCGACTGTCTATTCACAATCCATAAAATTCACTCCTGTCTACTGTCCTAAACCACTATACTGCGCTCCACTTGATAGTTCTCGAACGTCGCTACGTACGTAATTGTCCTCGAACGTGGCAACCAACCCACTACTTCCCCCCCACTCCGTGACACGTCCGACTCTTAGCATCGCTCAAAACTAACTGTCCTGTCGTCAAAGATGGCCGCCCTATCCACCCTCGAAACGATTGTCTTACTCAAAACAATGTTCGACAAAAAGTGTGAATATTCTAAACCTACACACAAAAACATATATGACATATTGAAAATATGGAAAATTTCTAGGCAATAACAATTTAAAGTCCAGGTTTTTGTACCTGCCACCGATTTTTCGCAAATAATGTTCTTGTGGCGTGATTTTATTTTTCCAGGCTGTCATTCAAAAATGGTACACATTTAGCTAAATCGACCATGATTGCTCGATGCAGCTCTACTAGCCACATCCGTTGTCATCTTGTTCGTATTCATCAGCCAACGCATTACCGAGATATTAGCTTTTGAACTTTCACAAATTTACTATTTTTAAGAAAAAATAAACTATCATATATTTATGTGGCGCGTCTAGATAATTTAGCTTTACATATTTTTCTGTCCATGAGCGCCAACTCGCAGCTCCGTGTCACTCTTAGTTTTGTTTATATCAACTTTTCCATGGCATTGAATTTTTTTCAAGAGCGCAAACAAAGCCATATGTGCTCCTGCCAAGCATCTGCTCGGGTTTTTCCAATGGCGCGTAACGCTAGTTGTTCGCCACGGCCCCTTAGCAGCCGCCAGCCACGTGCTCTGCGGTGGGAAACTGCCGCCCTAATGTCCTGCCACACCTTGTACGCTCACAATTACCCCCACTTGCTGCTCCATAAACGCAGTGTATGGTGTCGCAAGTAGCTCCAAACCCAATCTGCGCCCTCAGTAAAGAAATAATACACAAATATAACTCTACATATGATAGCAGAAAAATCGAAATGAACAAGTCCTTAAATTATTTATGCGGCAGCACTTCCTACCCTAGCTTAACCAAACTTACATTAAATACAGTTATTCAACAGCATTTCCATGATATGATTGGCCAATGGTTGTGAGTAACAATACATAAACGAATCCAAAGTGGACCAGCAATTTTTCTTAAAACTCTCTAAATATTGCTTTTTTCAATCTTTTTTTTATGTCGATGCATTGTATTACTTAGTAGAAACTACGCAGCATATACAGTCAACACTACAGCTTTTGTTGTCTTCTGTGGTGTGTCTCTGACCTGCATCTACTGCAACTCAGATCTCAGGCGCTATTTCTCGAATTGTCCTGCCAGTCAGCTAACCCATTTCTACCAGGAACAAACATAATTCACCTGATCAGTTTCTTATCAGCGAAGGTGTCTGGGTACCAAGAACTGATCGGATGTAAACCTGCCCCTCTGGTAGCCAGATTTGACACAGTTAAAGCCAAATATCAGGGAGAAACCTAACACAAACACACAGATGGTAGTGTTACCAAAGAAATGCATGCTGGATACAGACTTTTCTTTGATCGTAACAATTTGTCCCATTCAAGAACAGAAATGATCCAAATCGTTGAAACTGTACAACATTGAGGCAAGGTTTCTCTAACCAAAGTGAAACTAAGAAAATATGTGACCAGAATAGTGCTCAAAAATTTATTATATGATGAGTTCCATGGTAGGTTCCAGCAGCAACCCAGTCTCTAGTTTTAACCCAAACAATAATCTAACTGCTGCTCAATGACCAATGAAAAATACAGCACTGCAAACTGAATAAAATCAAATATATAAAGTACCCCATTGCACAATATAATCCACAAATCAGCTTATATTGCCCTGAAACTAAGTAATCTTACACATATTAACAAAAATAAAAACAAATTATATATATTCCCCTCAAATCCAAACATATCTACAATGACTACAAGAACATATTATATGTATACCATTCAATTCCATATTCTCATCAGTCAATCCTATGCCGAACTATCTCCAAACCCACACACCAAAACCAAATTGGTGTGTGACCAAATTGTAATAAACATAATGAAGTTACGTAGTAGAGAGTGTTGCAGAGGGGTCATTCAAGGGTTTTGCTTGGCAGAGGGTGCTTCATACCAACGTCGCATGGCAAAGGGTGCTCGTAAAGATGTTGGGTGGCAGAGAATGCTTCGTATCCATGTTGAATGGCAGAGGGTGCTGCGTTCCATGTTACAAGGTGGAGGGTGCTTCATACTGAGTGTGCAGAGGGTGGTATTACCACTTATGTGGCAGAGGGTGCTTAGCACCCATGTCGGATGGTAGAGAGTGCGTCATACCAAAGTTTCGTTCAGATGTTGCATCCTACCAATATTGCGGAGTAGGGGGTGTTTTGTACAAGTCTTGTGTCTTAGTGTTTCTTAGCAGTGTTTCATATCAGAGGATGCCCTGCACCAATGTTGGGTGGTATGGGGTGCTCCATAAAACATTTCGTTGCAGATGGTGCATCCTACCAACGATGCGAGGCGGAGGATGTTTCACACTGATGTTGCATTGAGGATGGAGTTTCAAAGTGATCAATTTACCTACCATTAGGAATGTGGAATGCACTGAAAGACTGTAATGTGACTTTGAAAATGATGGACCACAGCAATCAATCGTCCTTTCATTTCAAGCTTTATTAAAGCAAATCTAGATTTAGATAGTGCTTAGCCATTTTCAGAGCAATATTGAATTGTTTCAATACATGCCCTAGTACGTAATTTCCTTGTTGTTCGGGCTTGTCACAGATCACTGATGATTACTCAAGCAGTCTTGAACGAACTGTGACAGAAGCCCGAACAACAGGGGACTGACGTACTAGGGCATGTATTGAAACTAGGAAATAATGCATTGATAATGGCTAGGCACTAGCCGAAATCTAGATTTGCTTTAATAAAGCCTGAAAAGAAAGGCCGACTTATTTCCGCACTCCATCATTTTGAAACTTCCTAGTGCTTTTGTAAATGCTGCATCCAGACGATGTCACGTAGAAGAGAGTCCTTAGTAGCAACGCGTCACTGAAAAATGCACGAATAAGTCATTAGCTCACATCGGATTGGCACTGGAGTTGGTCGCCCATCAAGTGGTACGAAACGTACCCTTTGGAAATTTATAAATGACTGTGCTGGTAAACCCCTTACGTTATTTGTTTTTCAAACAGCTGAGCAAAACTGAACATGCTCAGACGTTTCTCTCTTTACTTATTTTGATCATCAATAAACTGACACACAATATTTTTAGCGCAACGCAATCTAACTTTCAATAATCCCTACAAAAGAATGGCCCTGACTAACAATAACCTATACCTTTCATTAATCATTTACCTCACAAAAATCTTCGTTACTCGAACAACTGCAATACAGCGAGCGCCAATACTGCCAGCTAAATAAAAGATTCTAACTACTGAAGCCACTAACTACTGATAGGTATAGTTGGCAAATAAAAGATATTGATAGAAAACAAACAATGTATATACCTTAATAGTGTTCAAAGGTCATAAGATATATATCAGTTCATGACATCCAATGTTACAAATTTCGTTTTTCTGACGGACACACGTCCAGATCGTCTGCTCTCAAAACTCTGCCATCTCTCTCCCCACATCCATCACTGCCGGCGGCTCACCTCCAACTGCACAACGCTACGCGCTGTTCACATCCAACTGCCCAACACTACAATAGCGATTATTCCAACAATGCCAACCAGCCACAGACTGCACACAGCACAGCCAGCGATTTTCGTACAGAGCGCTACGTGACGTTACCAACATAAAAACCTAAACAGCCTACTTACATAGCCCCCATGCTCCCCACAAAAGATTTTACAAATTGTTTTGGGCAGTGGTCAATACAGATTTGAAAAAAATTTTCATAATTACAATATCAAAGGTATCAAATGCATACACTTATCGATACACTGTTGGTCAAAAGCAAAGATTTTCTCACAGTCCATAAAGACAGTCCTGATCGTTCAACACAGTAGTAATTGCTGTTTTTTTCTCAAAGTCTGAGCAGTAAAAGAAAATGCACATGGAAATAGTGGATTTCCATGCAGTCTTGAAGAAGTATTGTTGTCCTTCCAGTGGAAATACACTGCTGTCTCTTGACATGCAGACAGGTAATGGGCCACAACAGAGCAAAACTACAATAGAGTCAGTCGAAGTTTTGAAGAATATTGGTAGGTAGTTCATCACAGAGCAGACCCACTGTAGTCCTGCTAGAGGGGATTGTATTGGTGGGCCACGAGAAGTGCAGACGCACTGCAGTCCTTGTAGAAATAATGGTATTGGTGGGCCATTAAAGATGTAGACCCACTGTAGTCCTTGTAGAAATAATGGTACTGGTGGGTCATCAAAGGTGTAGACCCACGGCAGTCCTTGCAGAGATGGCCAGCAGCCATCTGTTACAACTGTGTGGGTGCTCAATCACCATTAAAGAGTCTTGCAGACAATATAGCAAGTCCATAAACCACAACTTGTGCTCTCACAAACTTTTTTCTTGTGTCCTTAGAACCAGCAATGCTGTTAACCAGTCCCTTGCTGAATTATCAACATATGTTCAAGCACTAACAGTCCCTTTTTTCACTTATTGTGCATATACTATGACCAACAGAAACGTGTGCAGTGAAATGAAACTTAATTTGAAGAACTAGTGTCTATACAATTATACATTTACGACATGAGAATACAATTACAAAGGTACAAAATACGTTGTTAAAGAACATAACAATACAGATAACATTTGTAGTAATATGGGCTTCACAAAAGAATCGAAGTAACATATACATCAGTGTTACAAGAATTATGACATAAGTAAATACATAAGAGATCAGAATAACTTTCGAAACATCAACTTCACACATGAGCATTAAAACAAAACAGAATAAATAATGTCTAAACATCTTTCCAATGTAAATAACATAATATTCGAAAAATTCTACAACATAACTCTTATCAGATAAACACATAAAGACAGGAAGAACGCAAATACACAAGGGTACAAAAACACATAGCGGAATAACACAAAAAGAAAGGACAGGGTTTGTTTTACTGCAGTATTTTGCAAGCAAAATTTTCTTTACTTCTTGGAGATCTCCCTTCGTTCATCATTATTCCCAAAAAAGTGCTATCTATACCTGCTTTCTGTGTTCTATTCATATACTCTTGCAAAATAATTATTCTTCATTGTACAATATCTTTTCTTACAAACTTTTTCTTATAACTTCGAAATGCATTTCTTCCAATTCATAGCAACTCATTCTCTTATATAGCCTACCCGCTCGTAAGCTAACTTAAATCTACTGAGCTCAGATGCATAAACTACGGGATGAGGCAATGCAGCAACACACAACAATTAACACAAAAAGCAATGACAAAAAATGCAATTTGGGAAAGCAAGCAGCAATACATCTAAATTAGCAAAGCAAATGCAACATTACAACTAATATGAGCCAATGTGCAGCAACAAGAAAAAAAATCAGTAGTAAAACTGGCTCAATACAATGTAAATTCAGTGGAACTATGCCTGGCAAACAGCAGCAGCAAATGCAATTACTTATATCTAAACATGACATAGCTCAAGCAGAAAAAATAGCACACTAAAGACAACAATGCAGGTAAGGGAAATGTATATTCACATCTTAATGTCCATGTCATTAAAGAGGAGCACCACAACAACTTATTCTACCAAAAAAAATTACGAAGTACTTAAAAATAAAATTATGTATGCAGTTACTGTTATTAGTCCCTTCTTATTGTTCTTTCCTTTCCAAGTGCTCCTTTTTTGAAGAATGTGGATCATAAAATTATTATTTAACAGATCTGTTGACAGAAAGTACTGTAATGTGAATTACAGTATATGCAACATTGTTCTGTTGTACGTCGTGCTCCTGGAGTAAGATGTCCCTAATGTTCCATTTTTACGTAATTACTAGCCACGGCAGCTACGTCGTCAGCTTCATAAGTACGGCCGGCCGCGGTGGTCTAGTGGTTCCAGGCGCGCAGTCCAGAACCGTGCGACTGCTACAGTCGCAGGTTCAATCCTGCCTCGGGCATGGATGTGTGTGATGTCCTTAGGTTAGTTAGGTTTAAGTAGTTCTAAGTTCTAGGGGACTGATGACCACAGTAGTTAAGTCCCAAAGTGCTCAGAGCTATTTGAACCAATTTTTTTCATAAGTACGTTTTGTGGCTGCCAGTGATGTGAGTCATTGCCTACTGCCTCTTTCTTGGCGCACGTCATTATTGGGATTAGGAGACCTAACTTCTATAAATTCACCTTCCCGAGAGGGCCCTGCCCTGTTTGAATCCCGCCAGTTCTGATGAAATTCAGGTCTGTCGTTATGTTGGTAGTTTTCTTGTCGGTCACGTGGTGGAGAATTTCTCCATAAGTCGTAACTGCGTGGTGGACCATTGCGTCTGAAGTTATTCTGTCTCCCTTGAGAATAATTATGTTGGTTCCCATTTTGTCTGTTTCTCTGAGTGTCTCTCCCATAGTCATAACAGCGGAAATGTGATCTTTCCCTGTAATTATTGTTGCTCAGCCAACGGTTGTCATATGGGTGGTGTCTGTTTTGATAACGATTTGCGTTGTAAGAATAGCCTTGTCGTGTCCAGTTATTGTTTCTGTCGTCACGGAATTGTGACGGATGTGACCTGTAATGATTGTTTACCTGCTTTCGCATACCGCGACTGTTTGCGACAATTTCTAATTCTTGTAATAGTCCCTGAAAAGCTTCAATGTCGTCTTTGCAACGTCCTGCCAAAGTAATATGTCGAAAATGTTCAGGCAATTTGATTAAGCAGATGCGGATGAGTTCTGAGGGGCTGTATGGGTTTGACAGATACTGATTCTTATGCAACATGTCTTCAAAAGGCCGGCCGGTGTGGCTTGCGGTTCTAGGCGCAACAGTCTGGAGCGACCGCTACGGTCGCAGGTTCGAATCCTGCCTCAGGCATGGATGTGTGTGATGTCCTTAGGTTAGTTAGGTTTAATTAGTTCTAAGTTCTAGGCGACTGATGACCTCAGAAGTTAAGTCGCATAGTGCTCAGAGCCATTTGAACCATTTTTTGTCTTCAAAATATTTCACGAGACTGGAAAATTGAGATTATTCGAAATGTTGCATCATGAAGATTGTTCGAAATGTTTCATCATATGATGCTATGTTTTACTCGGTCTTGTGTAGCTTGAGACCAATATGCTGAGAGGAAGGCATGAGAAAATTCTCCTCCACTGTGACAATCGTGAATGACCGATCGCATTCTTACAGCTGGTTCATTCTCTAAATATACACAAATAAATTCTAATCTGTGCTCTAATGACCAGTTGGGAGGAAAACTGTTTTGGTTGGCAGGAGAGCCAACACCGTGTTACTAGAGGAGGCCGGAAGGCACGCGTTTTAGCTCACGCGGGCTGGCGTGAGATCTGGAACAGGACAAGGAATTTAGAATTTAGAAAAAAGGACGTAGCTGGTGGATTACTTAACTTTAATCCGTTAATGAAGAACGTCGGTCTTGACGGTACATGATTCATAATATCAATAGTAACTGATAATGGCGCCTTGCTTGGTCGTAGCAATTGATGTAGCTGAAGGCTATGCTAAACTATCGTCTCGGCAAATGAGAGCGTATTTTATCAGTGAACCATCGCTAGCAAAGTCAGTTGTACAACTTGCGCGAGTGCTAGGAAGTCTCTCTAGACCTGCTGTGTGGCGGCGCTCGGTCTGCAGTCACTGATAGTGGCGACACGCGGGTCGGACGTATACTAACGGAAAGCGACCGATTTAAAGGCTACCACCTAGCAAGTGTGGTGTCTGGCGGTGACACCACAAAAACAATGAGAGAATTGATGAAGCCACGCTTTTGGATTAATGTCGTTGCCAGAATTCTGCAATGTTTTGAATATACGTGTAATGATGAACAGCTTATAGTCAGCCATCGTGTCGGCGAGTCGCATATCGATTATTGTCACGTCGTGTCGGCGGTCCCATCTCAAAATTCGATGCACCTTGCCAATTTCTTTCATAATTTCCCAAATGCCCTGTTTTATTATTTTCTGGATTTTCCGTATTTCTAAGTCAATCTTCTGGTGTTGGAGCGCGAGTGTCCTCTGAAATATGTAATTCTTGTATTACTTGTGCCATCTGATCTTGTACTTCCCGGATTTCTCATTTGTGGCTTATTAATTTGATTTTGATTTTGTTTAAATTTCTTCAGTGAAGGCTACAGGTCTTATCTCATTCAGATCATTATCTACCTTTGCAGATAAGCTAGTGAACTCATCCGAAAGTTTGGCTACTTTCTCCGATAATGAACTGATTTCCTCAGTGTGTTTTTCTGAACCAAGTTTCAGAGTGTCCATTTGTGTTGAAAACGTATCTACTGTGTCCCTTAAGTTTTCCTGGGTTTCTGCAAGTTGCGTAACCGAATCGGTAGATGCAACTGAGTCAGTTTTAACTTGCAAAGTGTCGTAATTTTCATGAACAATAGTTTGCACTTGCTTTATGGCTGTTTCGTGATTCTGTAATGCATTTTCATGACGCGAAAATATGGGTTGGAAATCCTCAAAAATTTGTGTTTTTACGTCATTATAGATTTTTCGACATTTCGATTCAATTTTAAGTAACTCAGCAGTTAAACCTTCACCTGTTTGTTCAAGCGTGGTGTCTAACTTTCGAAGCTGTTGCTCTGTTCGTCTCTGGTGTTGTTCCATTACGTCTAACTTTTGAAGATTTTGTTCCATTGTGTCTAACATTTGAAGCTTTTGTCCCATTTGTTGTATTAATTGTAATAACAATGACCGGTGTCTGAAACATGTTCCTCAGGGCTATACTATTTACATCACTACCCCACACATTTTGACCCCTTTTATTTAACAGAGCCCTCACTTTTCTCTCTCCCTCCTGATTCCTACATTTCCTATTATTTTTATTTCTAAATGCCCACCTATTATCGTGCTGATAAACCATCCTCCAAGCATCTCATCATTACCAATAATTGCCTCAATACCACAAACCCTTACTTCCCTCTCTTGTTCATTTTTATTTTTATCAACAAACCCCCTGTTAGTTTGCCTATAATTGTTTTTCTGTACTTTCTCTTCGCTTGTTTCACTGCTTTTGCTTTCATTAAAATACCTCCCACTATTTGGCCCAGAACTGCGTGAAGATCCACCATTATTTATCCCACAAATCTTTTCCCACCTCATGGTCCTACTGTCTTCATGGTTTATTGCCCCAAATAGGATCCTGTTTGGAACAAATCTCAGTTCAAAGACTTTTGTCCCTGTGGTCCCCTTGCAATAATTTCTTCTCTCCAATCTCTCTCTTCTAGCTTTGGCCTTTGATCACTCCTGTTTCCATTTCTCCATGCACCTCTCTGGTACCTGACATCATCATTAAATCTATCCCTGTTATCCCACCAAGTTTCATTTTGAATTCTATATCTGGTTTCTCTGCAATTACCATTTTAATTTCCTTCCATGCTTGAATTATTGTGGTTATTACCACAACTCACATTATCTCTTCTCTCGAAATTATTCCTCTGATTAGTCCCTGAATTATTACCCCCTGAGTTTGGCTTATAGCGCATTGCCTGGTCCATCCTCTCAACAAAATGCAAGAAATTTCCTGTAGAATTGGTTGAACAATGTATCAGCTCCCACTGTTCATTTTTGGGTAACCGTCTCCTTAGAGCAGAAATCTCTGTCAAAAATCCCAATGGCTTATCCAGATGTACCAACTTTCTTAATTTCATCAGGTTGCCCTTCATGGGGTAGGTGCACGCAACGACTGTGGTTGTATTGGGTTACATAGAGCAGCAATCAGTCGTAGAATTAAGTTGCTTTCATATGACATTTATAGTCACAACGCAGATCAGATTTCGACCTGTGTCAGGTCATTATCAATGCTAAAACAAATACAAGAGTATATATTACAATGTGATTTACAAAAGTTATAAGTCCATCACATCGTTGTCTTTTAATGTTAACATTACATACCAGTGCGGAATTGTAGCAGTTGTTCGTGCTCAAGTGAATGCTTACACAGTTCAACCATTACTGTCGTAAAATTATATGTTGATTTCATAGTACCCATCGGTTTTGCGTGTGGCACCCTCTATGAGCTGAACCTGAAGTTTACAGTTTTGACGATATTTTTTGTAATATTTATGTTGTATAGTTATTAAGAAGTAACATTAAATTATTATGAGTAAAACTATGTAAAATTACAATTCTTACTTTTCCCATGTCTGTAATGTGCTAGGTGTTTAAAATTACTATAGCACGTAACAGTGACAGCTTATGCCTCATGGGCTAAAATTAATGTTAAAACTGATATGGCTACATAAAGTACGTTGTAGGAAGTACTGCATATTTTGTCGTGTTGGTACCTCTCTTAACTTAATTAGTTGTTACTTGACAAAAGATATAACGTGAACTTTATTTACAAAATACACTTTGTTGGCACTAGTAGCGCTTGTGAGCATCATTTCAATATGTCGCACTTAATGGCTGAGAGATAAGAACAATATGATAAAGCATGATCTTTTGAACATTTATTTTAAAAAAATTACAGTTTTACGTATTAATTGTTGCCAATAGTTACCCTCATGAGTTTGTGTGTTATTCTAATGCAATAAGTTATGTAAATATAGTGTTATGAATGTGGTACTCGTTTTAATCTTATGCAAGTGGCTGCTACATAATGGCGTGAGGTTGCGACTGATCTTTGAGACCCCCTGGGTCGAATTTGTCACTGCTTTCAAGTAGGCAGTTTTCATTATGACCTGTTCATCGATCAGGTTACACTTAGCACTTCTTTGGTGGCAAAAGATCTCCATCTTCTCTAGAAGATCGAGGAGTCCACCTTTCTCGCCTCTATGTAGCAACCTTACATTTGGCGTTAACATGGGCAATCTATGTTTAGTTGACAATAAATGTGCAGCCAGACTTGATTTCTCTGCTGCGTCTTTTATTTCTAGAGTAACATGTTCCTTACACCACTTTTCCAGTCTCCTCCCTGTCTGACCTACGTAACTTGCTCCACAATCAGGGCAATCAATTTTGTAAACCCCAGATGAATCAAGTACATTTTTTACATCTGCAGTATGTTGCAAGATACATCCTAAATTATTTATTGTTCCAAAGGCTACTTTCACTTTGTATTTTCTGATAATCGATTCAATTCTCATGCTCATTTTCCAATAATAAGGCAAGGTGACAAATTTGGTACTTTCTTTTGGTATCAAGGTATTTATCTCATTACCATATATTTCTCTACATTCCTATATTTCATATCAACAAATGTGTTAGGATAATTATTCACTTTAGCGATATATATTATAGTTGCCATTTCATTGTCATGTTCTTCTTTTGACAACAGAATGGCAAACACACGATTAATGGCGAAATTAAAAAACACCTTTTTATGTTAAATGGGATGGTTTGATGTGTAGTCTACATTACCATCTGCGCATGTTTTTTTTTGGGAAAGATACCAAATGTGTGCCTACCATTCTTTCTCTGGATTGATAAATCTAGAAAATTTATGGAACCATTTATCCCAGTTTCACCAGTAAACTTTATTGATTCATGCCAACTATTGAAAGTGGATAGTATGTTGTCAATTACTTCTTCATTCCCCTTTACTAACAACAGTGTGTCATCTACGTATCTATAATAATATACAATTGTTTCTGCCCATAATGGGTTTTCTGTAAAGAATTTGTTCTCAAGATGGTTTATAAATATGTCCCCTAGTATACCAGATATTGAGCTCCCCATACTAACACCGTTTTTCTGAGAAAAGACTGTACCATTAAATTTAAAATAGTTAAATTCCAAACTATTGAAAGTGGATAGTATGTTGTCAATTACTTCTTCATTCCCCTTTACTAACAACAGTGTGTCATATACGTATCTATAATAATATACAATTGTTTCTGCCCATAATGGGTTTTCTGTAAAGAATTTGTTCTCAAGATGGTTTATAAATATGTCCGCTAGTATACCAGATATTGAGCTCCCCATACTAACACCGTTTTTCTGAGAAAAGACTGTACCATTAAATTTAAAATAGTTAAATTCCAAAATTAGCTTCAATAACCCAATGAACTCCTTAATTTCCCTTTTAGAAAACCTATTTTGCTGTAGTAAATTGCAATAGATTACCTGTATAGTTTCCTCAATAGGTATGCTTGTATATAAGTTTACAATGTCTATATAGAGACCAATTTCATTTCACCCATTATTGGTGTATTTTTAATTTTCTTCACTAACTCAGTACCGTTTTTATAGAGAATTGACTCTGCAATTTGTAGTTGGTTTTAAGAAACCACAGACACTTTTTCGCGACCTTATAAATTGGACTGTCCCAGTGTCTACCACTAGATGTATTGGGTAACTGGGTTTGCGTACTTTTATTTGTGTCCTAAGTGTGGGTATCAGTGGGTTCATAGCCTTTAGCATTTGCACTATTCTTGGTGATATTATCTCACTACATGTTTTTAATTTCTCAAGTAGCTTTCTCTGTGCTTCCAAGTTACATCCCTATTTATTTTTTCTGTGTTATTGTCCTCAAAGAATTTTATAATTTTTTCAATATATTCCTCTTTGGTTGTAATAACCGTAGTACATCCTCCGTCCACTTTTGTTACTATGGCCCCACCCTCTTTAAGTTTATTACTAATACTTCCAACGATCCTATTTTCACTAACTGAATTAGGAACAGGTTTGTGTGTTTCATTCACAATAATGTTATTAATTGCTAGACAAATCCTATTCTGTTCCAATTTTGGTAACTTTAAGGAATTTACCGAGTATTTTGTCTGAATTATTTTGACTCTGATAGCCCTACGATCTATTCTCATGTTTACATTGTATTTCATGCCCTTATTAAGCAATCCCATTTCTTTTTGATCAGACATTACGTTAGTCAAATTCATTACTCTTGGAACAAAATTAAATCCTGAATCACATTCATTATTGTTAGTCACTGTACCCATATTTTCTAATCTCTTAATTTTGTTTGTTATGTCTTTGTACTATTTGTTGTACCACTTTGTCTACTGTATTCCTAACACTACACAGCACTGCGTCAAACATCAAAGGTGAAAACATACCAGCATGATCAAAATGTAACCCATATATGGTATCACTAATCACTTGTTTTTTCACAAACAAAGCCGTAATATCATTTCTCATTATTATCACTTCACATTTACGCCTACTTGGTACCATTCTTCTATTTGTGATCTTGCAGTTGAACTGTAATTGTACATATCTTGGTGCAAGATTTTTTGAGATACACTTTTTGTTGAAGGTTATATGCTGGTTGGTGACCGCCAGCTTTATCTTGAGTTTCTTGTATCTGTATAAAACGGTGCTTGCCCAGTCAGGCAGAATCTTCATCAGGTTGCCCTCCATGGGGTGGGTGCACGCACGGACTGTGGTTATATTGGGTTAGATAGAGCAGCAATCAGTCGTAGAATTACGTACTTTAATATGACATTTTCGACAGTAATGGTTGAACTGTGTAAGCATTCACTTGAGCATGAACAACTGCTACAATTCCGCACTGGTATGTAATGTTAACATAGACAGACAACGATGTGATGGACTTATAACTTTTGTAAATCACATTGTAATATATCCTCTTGCATTTGTTTTATCATTGATAATGACCTGACATAGGTCGAAATCTGATCTGTGTTGTGACTATAAATGTCATATTAAAGCAACTTAATTCTACGACTGATTGCTGCTCTATCTAATCCAATTCTTAATTTCTCCTGACAAAATTCTCTCATAGTTTGCCTACTTTCTCTGTAAACTGGCCCATTCAAAAACCATTCTGTAATCTACATTGTTTTGCTTGACTCCAATACCTATTTAGAAACATCTGTTCAAATACACTATATGATTTAAATTGTTCGCTACTTTCATTTTTCTATGTCTCAGCAGATTCCTCCTACAGTCTTCTTTACCAGTTTAATTTTGTTGTTGTCACTCATACCACCAATAAAACAATATTTGCATGCTGACAGAAAATATACAGCATGGTACTTGCTCTCCCCTGAAAAGGTCTTGCCATTGTGTACTTGTACCACAGGCCACCCCATACTTCCATTAGCCCCACACAATTCTACATTACTTAATCTACTGTTAACTTTGTCAATTTCTACATTACTCTTTGTAGTAACAGCAGCCACATTTTCAACTTCCTTTCTTAGGTCGCTAGCTGTCTCTGCCAGGTGATCTAATAATAAAGTTCCAGTTTTATCACAACTATAAACAATCTTCTGATCCACATCAATCAGAGCTTGCCTTGTCTCATCATTCCCTGTGTCACACAACAGCCTGCCTGAATCAGATCTACCGCTTAATTCGACAGCAACTGCATCAATCTTAGCATTCAAAATTTTTTCTACCTCCTCCAATTTTTCTGATGAATCCCCCAATTAATCATTTAATTCACTGATTGTCGCCCCCAAAGAACTTTCCATATCCGCCATATCAGTTTTAATTCAATCTAGAAATCCCCCATATCAGTTTTTAATTCTGTTCTGAATTCCCCCATTTGGATCATTAAAGAACTCCCCCCCCCTTCTAACAGCCGTGTACCGCAAGTCTCTAGAGGAACGGAGGGTTCCAGATGATTGGAAAAGAGCACAGATAGTCCCAGTCTTCACGAAGGGTCGTCGAGCAGATGCGCAGAACTATAGACCTATATCTCTGACGTCGATCTCTTGTAGAATTTTGGAACATGTTTTTTGCTCGCGTATCATGTCATTTCTGGAAACCCAGAATCTACTATGTAGGAATCAACATGGATTCCGGAAGCGGCGATCGTGTGAGACCCAACTCGCTTTATTTGTTCATGAGACCCAGGAAATATTAGATACAGGCTCCCAGGTGGATGCTGTTTTTCTTGACTTCCGGAAGGCGCTCGATACAGTTCCGCACTGTCGCCTGATAAACAAAGTAAGAGCCTACGGAATATCAGACCAGGTGTGTGGCTGGATTGAAGAGTTTTTAGCAAACAGAACTCTCAATGGAGAGACGTCTACAGACGTTAAAGTAACCTCTGGCGTGCCACAGGGGAGTGTTATGGGACCATTGCTTTTCACCATATATATAAATGACCTAGCAGATAGTGTCGGAAGTTCCATGCGGCTTTTCGCGGATGATGCTGCAGTATACAGAGAAGTTGCAGCATTAGAAAATTGTAGCGAAATGCAGGAAGATCTGCAGCGGATAGGCACTTGGTGCAGGGAGTGGCAACTGACCCTTAACATAGACAAATGTAATGTATTGCGAATACATAGAAAGAAGGATCCTTTATTGTATGATTATATGATAGCGGAACAAACACTGGTAGCAGTTACTTCTGTAAAATGTCTGGGGTATGCGTGCGGAACGATTTGAAGTGGAATGATCATATAAGATTAATTGTTGGTAAGGCGGGTACCAGATTGAGATTCATTGGGAGAGTGCTTAGAAAATGTAGTCCATCAACAAAGGAGGTGGCTTACAAAACACTCGTTCGACCTATACTTGAGTATTGCTCATCAGTGTGGGATCCGTACCAGATCGGTCTGACGGAGGAGATAGAGAAGATCCAAAGAAGAGTGGCGCGTTTCGTCACAGGGTTATTTGGTAACCGTGATAGCGTTACGGAGATGTTTAATAAACTCAAGTGGCAGACTCTGCAAGAGAGGCGCTCTGCATCGCGGTGTAGCTTGCTCGCCAGGTTTCGAGAGGGTGCGTTTCTGGATGAGGTATCGAATATATTGCTTTCCCCTACTTATACCTCCCGAGGAGATCACGAATGTAAAATTAGAGAGATTAGAGCGCGCACGGAGGTTTTCAGACAGTCGTTCTTCCCGCGAACCATACGCGATTGGAACAGGAAAGGGAGGTAATGACAGTGGCACGTAAAGTGCCCTCCGCCACACACCGTTGGGTGGCTTGCGGAGTATCAATGTAGATGTAGATGTAGATGTAGATGTAGATCTAAACGTAGCCATTACACTATCTTCCGTTTCTTCTCCCTTCGCAGGTGGACTCTGAGCCTCGCTCCCACTGCCTGTAGACTCAGCATCAGTAGCTGACTTCTTTATCATCATCTTGCTAAATTCGGGCTGTGAGGTAGAGAACTGAGAAATTAATGCGCCTGCTGCCAACATTTAGCTTTGTTGAGACTGCTGCTGCATGATGACTGCTGCGTGATGCTGTCGGTTGCCATGTGCTGAGGCGCGGTGCGGTGTGGCATGGAACGGCTTGCAGGTTGGCAGAGGAAGCGCCCCAACTCCGGAGCGTGGCGTCGAAGTCGGCGCGTCGATGTTTGGCGTCCTGCGGCCCTTCAACTCCCACTTAGGTGGACGACGGCGGACTCAGCGTACTGCTCGGCGACCGGCAACACGTTTCTCCAAATGTCCACTTTCAAACACAGTCCTGCACTGTCTACCGATCCTGTTCAGTTAAGACAATCTCGGACGAGAAACCTCATACTATGATGGTACTGGTTGAAGTTCCATTAGTTTGGCTCGAGCCCTCATATGCTATGGCACGAAAATATATACATTTGTTACACTCGGCTTAATTGAGCGGCACAGAGATGTGGCTCGTCTCAATGATAGGCAACTTTTTCGCCATAAGGTGCCAGCTCACACCAGCCGCCAACTCAAATTTTAAGCGGAAATAAAATATAGCAAAACAATGTAGGCAGGTATGCAGTGAAATTTAAAACATTGAATGACTCATCTTGATTTATAATATGAACAAGTAGTTTATTTTTCTTCATTATATACACTAAACACTTAAAATGCAGTGTGAAAGTTGCTTACGTAAGAGCGACAATTAATAACTTACGCTGCAACACTTCACTATAAAATTCATATGTCTCGATCACGGCACTCGACAGTCTCTTCAAAATTCATAAAATACACTCTTCTCTACTGTCCTAAATCACAATATTGCGCTCCACTTAATCGCTCTCGAACGTCGCTATATACATACTTGTCTTCGAATGTGCCAACCAACCCATTACTACCTTCCAGATATACGGCACGTACGGCCTTTAGTCGTTCAGAACCAACTGTCCTGTCATCTAAGATGGCCGCCCTATCCACCCACGAAACTACTGCCTCATTCAAAACAAAGTTTGTCAAAACTACGAATATTCTAAAACTAAACACAAAAACGTATATGACATATTGAAAATATGGAAAATTTCCGGCAATAACAATTTAAAGTCCAGTTTTTTGTAACTGCCACCGGTTTTTCACAAATAATGTTCTTCAGGCGTGATTTCCCCAGATTTTTGATACTAAACAAATAAATAAAAATACATACTTCATTACTCATCTACCTCTTCAAATTTTAGAATGCTGCCACTAGTTTCGTCTCTCAAAATTTATCACCGAAAACACAGTTTCCCTCAGTCGAATCCCATATTCCAACCTCTCATTCAAAAATGGTACATATTAAGCTACATTGCTGTGATTGCTCGATGCAGCTCTACTACCCGCATCCTTAACTATTTTGTTCATATTAATCGGCCAGAGCATTGCCTGAGATGTTAGCTTTTGAACTTTCATAAATTTCCAGTTGTTAAGACAACAATAACTTTGAAACTATTATATATTTTTGTGGCGCATCTAGATAATTTAGCTCTACATACTTTTCTGTCCATGAGAGCGAACTCGCAGCTCCGTGTGACTCTTAGTTTTGTTTTTATTAACTTTTCTCTGGCATATAAATTTCTCCGAGCGCGCAAACACGGCCATACCCGCTCCTGCCAAGCGTCCGCTCGGGTTCTTGCAGTGCCAGAATGCGAATATGTCACTACACGACGCATCCGCCCCCCCCCCCACCCCCTTTCAGGGGAGCAGATTGAATTTAGTAAGCCGTGCAACTTCCGCAATTCCTTATTTCTTGAAACCGGCTGTTGCACCACGTGGGTCAGTAGCTCTAACAGAAAGAGCGATAGTAATCCACGACTTTGGTCACACTATCGCAGTGCTTGGTTCACTGTGGTGCTCGTGGAGTAAAGAACCACCTCTATTTCTCGAGTCTTCTGTCTGCTCTGGTTTGCGTTCCGGGTCGTTGTAGTGTCTGTTGCATTCAGAAACGCTGGCTCGATACTGTGGAGTGCAACTGTTGTGGGTGTCCTTGATCATTATGCGGAATGTATTGCTGCCCCTACTGACTATCGGATACGATCCGTCGTACAGTAGCTACAATGGTTTATGCACTTCATCGTTGCGTAAGAACATATGTGTGCAGTTGTCTAGCTCCGCAAAAACGAACAAGTACCTTTCCAAATGGTTCCTAGGCAGTATCAGTCTCAGCTGGTGTATCTGCTTCTGAATCTGGTGGAGAAGTCTGAGACGGCCATTTCGTCAGCTGCCAAGGTGAGCAAAATGGTTCAAAAGGGGTCTGACCACTATGAGATTTAACATCTGAGGTCATCAATACCCTAGAACTTAGAACTACTTAAACCTAACTAACCTAAGGACATCACACACATCCATGCCCGAGGCAGGATTCGAATCTTCGACGCTAGCAGCAGCGCGGTTCCGGACGGATGCGCCTAGAACCGCTCGGTGACAACGGTCGGCACAAGGTGTGCAAGAACGCTCCAGGTAGGTGTAACGTTTGTGCATATACAAGCTCCGCTACTGTGCTCTTCAGACCACTGTTCAATGACATCCGTAGACCTAAAATCATGCAGTGTCTCTGTCCATTTAGCTGTTGCGTAGCTTCTCAGTGTTGCTTTCAACTACCGAAGAAAACACTCAACTATACTGTTTCAAAATGTTCAGATGTGTGTGAAATCTTATGGGACTTTACTGCTAAGGTCATCACTCCCTAAGCTTACACACTACTTAAACTAAACTATCCTAAGGACAAGCACACACATCCATGCCCGAGGGAGGACTCGAACCTCCGCCGGGACCAGCCGCACAGTCCATGACTGCAGCGCCCAAGACCGCTCGGCTAATTCCGCGCTGCACTATACCGTTAGATGCGGGTGGTATGCTCTGGGGCGTATCCGCTTCGTACCTAATAATGTGGGACAATGATCTTGAAAAGTTGGCTTAAAATTGCCGTCCATGATCAGAGGTAATTTTCAGCGGGATTCCAACCCGGGAATCCAGCCACAAAAAGATGCTGAATTGCTGTGATGAACGGAATATTGTTCTACATTTGCTTCAGACGACGTCGCGAGCTGAAACCTCAGTCTTTTCGATTGTCTCAATAAATCACGCAACTCACTACCACTTTGCTGCACATGCATGAGGGCGTCGTAATCAGTGGCATTTGTCAGAGCCTTCCAACGTGCGGTGTCACCTGCTACCGCGTTCACTGTTTGTATACCCTAAAGTATGTCAGCTAGAACATTTACCTTTCCTTCCACATACACAATGCTGACATGACCTGACTTCTTAATCTAAGTGTCACAGCTGCGTAGGTGATGCTTTACCTTAAAGGCGTAGGTAGGTGGATTATTATCCGTATATATGGTGAACTTTCGCCCATCTAATGCGCGTCTGCCAGTCACTACCAGAAGGACAAAAATATGCTCCTATAATGGACTGTGATACATCTGCCACTGTAAATTGCCGTTCAAACGCAAGCCGTAGCCCCAGGTTAAGGACTAAAGTTGCCGGACCATACGTTCTAATGTTGGAGTTGTTAGTGGCGAATAAACAGCTATCGTCACAGCTCTGAAGTGGTGGGCGGTTTGCTGGATAAAACGAGACTTATGCTCCTGTATTGCCCACTTATTGTATTTTTGTATTCCGGTTGGCCACAAAATTCGGGGCGCTTTTGCAATAGCAGTTGTCGGTGCTATGGTGTCTGATTCGTGGTTCCAGTTATAAGGTGGCATGCTCTTTCGCGCATGATTACCAAATATCCTGTGGCACCAACGTATGATCTGTGATGGCAGCGATCGATTACAACCTCGTGAATGTCAGCGGCGTGGCCGCTGACATTTGTGCGTTGTTTGTAATGGAGCTACCGGTGTGCTTAGTTCTGCCATTTGCGATTGCAGGGAAGCACTTTTTCTTGTCGTTGCGTCAGTCTTGAGACAATTAGTATACATTCCCACTATCCTGTGCTTCGTTTGCACCAGTGTGTTTAATTGTTTGGGTGACTGACGGGACTCGGGACAACCACATATCACGTAGCACCTCATAGCTTAGCGTTACTTGCCAACGTGTGTATACGTCTTAGGAGTTGTGACGGAGTGCTGTCTCCGAGCTCCTCTGTGTGCAAAATCTTCTCTAGCTGTATTGCTTCTGAATGTGACAAGCGTGCGATCAGAGAGTTTTTAATCGATGCATACCGCTCGGTGTCAGGTGGCATGGCTAGGATGTCCTGGACTTCTGCTGCTAGATGTTCTGTGAGCGCTGCAACCAAATAGCTGTACTAAGTCTCGCCAGCCGATATTTGTGCGAGGACGAACTGACATTCTAGTTGGTCAGACCACAACAGAGAATGGCGGGAGTTTCATCGTCACCTTGTTAATTGCAATGCTGGCTGCCGGTTCAGTCAGTGAGTCGTGGAACTGGCGCGACGATGCTGGCTCGGAACTTACAGGCGTCAGTGTCGCGAAACTGCACAAATAAACTGAAGCCAGTGCGGACGTGTCGTAGTAGGTTTGGATCACTAAATATCTGGGTAACGGTGAAGACAAGATATTTATTCCCACATATACTCGACAACAGCTTACATTTACACAAATTTCCTATCTCCTCCCCCCTTCACTTCCCCAACTTTTGAATTAGTGGGAAAAGAGGTTCAATCCGTGCTGAGATGCTCGAGTGGGAAGACATAAAGTACAGCCGTAATTTATATTAGCGGGAAATGTGTTCTAGATGGTGTCGTCCTGCTCCTGGATTGTCCTACAGCTGCTTCCACACTCCGCTGCTCACCGCCACCACAATTTCTGCCACTTCTGCCCCAATATTTTTCGAACACGCGTATTTGTATGTTAACCTGAAAGTATCAAGACTGGCTGCTATGGTCCACAACATTAACATCAGACGATGCTCGAAAGTTTCCTAGAGCCTTCCCCTGGAAGCACTTTGGAACTTGTGGGAAAATGACTGGAGTGGAAGTTATTGTTATTATTGTTGGCGGGAAATGTGTACAACTGACGAGATGGTGTTGGGCAGATAAGAGTTTAATAAGAGTATTACCTGTAAGCGTATAGCTGAGGACTGCGTCCGTAGCCTCATCCACAAGAAATGGATGATAATGGACAAGCAAAGGAAGAGTACTGTTCAGCAAGTAATGGTGATGCCGTGGGATAGATGGAATATACATTTAACAGTTGATAGAGAATATGGCTCTAAGCACTATGCGACTTAACTTCTGATGCCATCAGTCGCCTAGAACTTAGAACTAATTAAACCTAACTAACCTAAGGACATCACACACATCCATGCCCGAGGCAGGATTCGAACCTGCGACCGTAGCGGTCGCTCGCCTCCAGACTGTAGCGCCTAGAACCGCACGGCCACTCCGGCCGGCTGATAGAGAATATTTCCTGAGCTAGAACTGCTCGTGTTTTATGAAACGGTTGGTCAGTTCGAAGTGCAGACGACAATGTCGCGCCCCTGCCAACTCTCCCTGCAACAATAGCGAAGTACCTGACTATCATGAAAGATAAAGAACTGAATAGTCAACCGTGTTATGTTTTCAAACATTCTGGACTGACCAGCACTGTCTGAAAATGGTTCTCGGATAAGTAAATTCATGCTCATATAAGAAAAATATTGAAATAATACGTCCACGTAAATGTGGTACACACGGGTCTTTATACAAATCGTCTCACCGTGCGCCGTGCGCCCACTCTGCCCCTCTGACCCTCGACCACCTGACAAGTGGAGAGCTGGGTCCGCCTCTGTATGTGGTTATAATCTGTCATCGCTCGCGCCTATTCGCCCGTATGACTGTTGGATGGCTGTTCGGTGGAGGTTTCAGAAGTTCCACTGTACCGAGTTACTGTTTTGTGTGTGTCTGTGTGTTCTCGTATACTGTGTGAGGATGAGATATTCTTCTTGCCCCAAAGAATGTCCTCTTTAGGAGCATCCAGCTATGAAGCTCGATGACAACTCTCTAGGTACGTCCGTGGTTTGTTGAAACCTGCTCCAGAGAGAGTGCTCAAACACATCCATCGAGGGACGTTGGTGTTGAAGGAGCGGCGTTTCTGGTGTCCAGATGGTGGATGAATAGAAAGTGGAGGAATTTTAAACAGCCGAAATGCTCCTCGTAGAGTAACACATTACGTGTCTGCCTAAAGTGAGGCCGTTCTTAACAACTCAGCTGCTGTAATGTCAGCTCATCTATTCAAAAAGTGACGGAATAAACACGAACAGTAATTTGTTGCATGAAGTATCACCAACGTGTATTCCTCAGCTGTGATTCCCATGCTTGCGACAACGAATATTGTATCGACAGACCTCGTTTCATATCGTGTAAGGGATGTAGTTCTCCGCTTTTAAAACGAATATTGTGACAGTAAAAGCAGTGAACATAATACTGAAAGTAATGCAATCTCCTGCTAAATAAGTGTAAACTCACTCTTGTGGAATGAACTTGCTACAGTGAGTACTGAACCGAGAACGTAGAATCTTGGGTTGAATACACTACAAAATAAGCACTTAACACTATCCAATAGTCCCTAAACATACATTCAGTCAGCAAGTTCCACACACTATGGCGAGTAGAAGACTTTTCCAGTAACGTAAAGCTGGTAGGACCAAACAACAATACAACATAAGTTGATTCCTACAGAGAAGAACACAGCAACCAGCCATTTTTTATAATGCTATTTATTTATTTAAATAGCATCGTTACCGGTTTTGAACGGGATGGTTAACCTTTACACGACTAGTTCACGTTAGGATATATTTTACATTTGTTTTCACTTTTTGTTTACCAAAATGCTGAAATTTCGTTGGGATGGTGGTGTCCAACAACCAAAAAATTACGTCAGAGAAGTTTGTGAGGCGCAATTACAGTTAAAAAGACATAGTGTTTTGGTTGTAGGATACCACCAGCTCAAGGAAATTTCATCATTTGAGAAACTAAAATTTGAAAAATAATGTAAAATGTGTCTTAACGTGAACTAGCTGTGTGAAGACGAACCTTTCGGCTTAGAACCGGTAACTGCGCTATTTTAATAAGTAAACAGCATTGTAAAAAGTGTCGGGTTTCTGTTGTCTTCTCTGTAAGAGTCAACCTCTATTTTGTACACAGCCAAGGGCTCAAAATATCAGATTTCAACAAAATAGCAACAATACAATAACCAGTATGGAGCGAACATTCCGTGAATGACAAACGTGTTTTTCTTGAGAGTGGTACCAGTGCGTCTTAGGAGGAGGGTGACGTAATCCTCTTATAAGCAAGCAACTATTAAAAAATAAAGAAATAAAGAAAAAAGGGTAGCAACATCTGTGTTACGTAGCGAGTGCACACCCGCCTTGATTCTACAAGAAAACGAAACAGAAAACACTTGCAAGTATCGCTGTGGCGGTTTCCGCGTTAGAACTATAAGTGAATTTATAAATTGTGGTAAATATTGTGTCGAGATAGAATATTACTTCCTGTGATTCTTTAAAAATCTACGGTCTTCCACTACCACGTACAAATGCTCCATTGCGCGTTGATTGTGATCACATTAACCGTATAATAACCACTCGGTCGAATGTGCAGAATCGTGCTGGCAGAAAGCAGGAACCTACGTGATTTAAGGTCGTAATAAAGTCATTCATCTTACCGAATTTATGAAGTGCTGACATGGCCACGGGTTTGTAGAGGATGGAGAACAATGCTAGACAGGATTGATCACGTACATCAGATGCTGTGCTATGTGAAGAATCAGTCAAAATCCACACTTACAATGCGTAACTGCGTGTAGAGGAACTCTTTGTAGGACAGGATATTCGAGACGACTTAAATCTCGTCAAGCACAGGCAGTATATAATACATCATCAGTTGTTAGTCGTGTTGGTGGAGGAATGGAATGATATACCAGAAGAATAATTTTCTACGAACGCTACAAGCAGAACATGCATACTGCTTTTGGTCATCTTTTCTAAGCGTGTAGGTAGTGGAGTATACATTTACAAACCTAAAGGCATCACCTTCATGCAGTGGAAATAGGTACGTGTCTAATACCTACACCAAGTTACGGACACCGAACGAAACGTGCATTGTATTCTCATTCCAATGGTGCAATTACCGTTCCGCTAAAATTAGCTCCCAACAAGAGCAGCACAGCTCCTGTAAACTACAGGTGTATATCTGGCAATCAGATGAGACGAATTCGATGGTTAAGGACTGGTCTAACCCACACATTTACTGTTCTGGTCTGACTCTGTTCATTACAGCACTTCTAGTGAAACAGGAACAGGACACGATAATTTTATTCTCTGCAGTGCAGTTATTCAGACTATGGATAGTGGCATCTCCTGAGCCGCAGAGTCATCCACCATGGATAATGGCATCTCCTGAGCTGCAGAGTCATCCAAAATCATCAAACAGAATGATGGAAGAGTCTTAAGAAGCGGGACCCGCAAATGCTGAATAATTCCCTACACCAGCAGAGAGCGTAGAAATATGATACGTTACACATTACTGTTACAGACCATGTAACTGTTACTCAGTGATGCGATATTGTTAAAACTGACATGCACTCACACACGCAATTACACACACACACACACTCACACGCACAAGCACACGCGCAGACATACCCCCCCCCCCCCCCCACACACACACACACATATCAGATCATAATATTTTGTATTTGTGGGGATCCACAGCCTCCAGATGCTTAATAAACGTAAACATGATCCGCAGTAGGCTGCAACGTGATTCTTTTAGCATATTTCGACTACTTGTCATTCTCAGGCATTTGTAAAACCAACATGGAAATGATTTCCCATATTGGTTTTACAAGTAATTTACTTATTCGTGTGGTGATTTTATGCAATATACAGTTGATATAAGGCAAATGTTTTTATACAATATACATATGATATAAGACAAGATTAAACCTTAAAGTCCGTGTTTTTCAACCAGTTAATTAAGCTAGGTGTGAGAGTGAACAAGTCATTGGGAATTCCAGAGTATGAATGAAGCGGACAGCGTTGGACTAAATGTTCAATTGTCAGCTTTTCTTGATTACATTCACACATTGGTGAACTGATCCAGCTCCAAATGTGTTTTGCCAATATAAGCTCTGAATGCAAATGTGCCTTTAAACGATGTCATTGGCTTACTTAGGTACTTCGCGTGTAGGAAACCCAATGCAGTGCTGCGGTGAATTTCTATTAGTAAATAATTTCGCTGCTGTGTGTGTGTGTGTGTGTGTGTGTGTGGGTGTGTGTCTGTCTGTGTATTTTTTTTTTTTTTTTCGTTGGTGCGCACTCGCAGCATAACATAGACCTTGCCGTCGTGTTTCCTTTTAATAGCTGCTCGCTTAAAAGAGACTACGTCTCCATCCACCTAAGATGTTTTCCCGTCCGATTCTTCACTCAAAATTGGTTATGGTATTTTTGTTTGGTCGCACTAACATTACATTATTGGTAAAGTCATCTACGCACTACAGTGTGTGGAACTTGCTGGCTGAACGTATCTATAAGGACTGTTGTATGTTGTTAAGTATGTACACTACTGGCCATTAAAATTGCTACTCAAAGAAGAAATGCAGATGATAAACGGGTATTCATTGGACAAACAAATTATGCTAGAATTGATATGTGATTACATTTTTACGCAATTTGGGTGCATAGATCCAGAGAAATCAGCACCCAGATAAACAACCTCTGGCCGTAATAACGGCCTTTATACTCCTGGGCATTGAGTCAAACAGAGCTTGGATGGCGTGTACAGATACAGCTGCCCATGCAGCTTCAACACGATACCACAGTTCATCAAGAGTAGTGACTGGCGTATTGTGACGAGCCAGTTGCTCGGCCACCATTGACCAGACGTTTTCAATTTACGAGAGATCTGGAGAATGTGCTGGCCAGGGCAGCAGTCGACCATTTTCTGTATCCAGAAAGGCCCGTACATGACCTGTAACATACGGTCGTGCATTATCCTGCTGAAATTTAGTGTTGCGCAGGGATCGAATGAAGGGTAGAGCCACGGGACGTAACACATCTGAAATGTAACGTCCAATGTTCAAAGAGCCGTCAATGAGAACAAGAGGTGACCGAGACGTGTAACCAATGGCACCCCATACCATCACGCTGGGGGCTACGCCAGTATGGCGATGACGAATACACGCTTCCAATGTGCGTTCACCGCGATGTCGCCAAACACGGATGCGACCATCATGATGCTGTAAACAGAACCTGGATTCATACGACAAAATGATGTTTTGCCATTCGTACACCCAGGTTCGTCGTTGAGTACACCGTCGTAGGCACTCCTGTGTGTGATGAAGCGTCAAGGGTAACCGCAGCCATGGTCTCCGAGCTGATCCATGCTGCTGGAAACATCGTCGAACTGTTCGTGCAGATGGTTGTTGCCTTGCAAACGTCCCCATCTGTTGACTCAGTGATCGAGACGTGGCTGCACGATCCGTTAGAGCCATGCGGATAAGATGGATGTCATCTCGGCTGCTAGTGATACGAGGCCGTTGGGATCCAGCACGGCGTTCCGTATTACCCTCCTCAACCCACCAATTCCAAATTCTGCTAACACTCATTGGATCTCGACCAACGGGAGCAGCAATGTCGCGATACGATAAACCGCAATCACGATAGGCTAAAATCCGATCTTTATCAAAGTCGGGAACGTGATGGTACGCATTTCTGCTCCTTACACGAGACATCACAACAACGTTTCACCAGGCAACGCCGGTCAACTGCTGTTTGTGTATGAGAAATCGATGGAAAACTTTCCTCGTGTCAGCACGTTGTAGGTGTCGCCACCGGCGCCAACCTTGTGTGAATGCTCTGAAAAGCTTATCATTTGCATGTCACAGCATCTTCTTTCTGTCGGCTAAATTTCTCGTCGGTAGCATGTCATCTTCGTGGTGTAGCAATTTTAAAAAAATGGTTCAAATGGCTCTGAGCACTATGGGACTCAACTGCTGAGGTCATTAGTCCCCTAGAACTTAGAACTAATTAAACCTAACTAACCTAAGGACATCACAAACATCCATGCCCGAGGCAGGATTCGAACCTGCGACCGTAGCGGTCTTGCGGTTCCAAACTGCAGCGCCCTTAACCGCACGGCCACTTCGGCCGGCCAGCAATTTTAAAGGCCAGTAGTGAATGTAATGTAGTGTATGTAATGTAATGTAAAATTTTCAGCGCATGATTCAATATTCTCGGTTCAGTATTCAATGTAGCAAGCGTGTTACACGCGCAATCAAAGTTTACGCTCGGCGCACTGGCCGGTGGGAGCGACTGAAAATGAGATATGATGTTGAGATCTTCAATTATGTGTGAATTCCTAAGGGACCAAACTGCATAGGTCATTGATACCTAGAAAAAAACTAATTTAAACTAACTTATATTAAGAACAGCACACACAGCCCTGCCCGAGGGAGGACTCGAACCTCCGGCGGAAGTGGTCGCGCAGCCCATGACAGGACGCCTCAAACCGCGCCGCCACTCTGTGAGGCTGGGGATTGCCTTTTATAGTCGCTTCCATCAGGAACTTCGTTTGCGCGTATATGGGTTAATACTAAGACAGTTTGTTTACACTTATTCAGCTGTAGATTTCATTGATTTGAATACTGTATCCACTATCTGTATTTTCACAATACTCATTCTAAAGGCATAATACAGCACCCTTTATACAATGTGAGGTGTGGTCTGTGTACCGACAGACCCCATCCCACATTGTGTAAAGGTTGTAGTATCATGCTTTTAAATTTGTTGCAGCAGGCACGAGAATCACACCTGGGGAATACACGATGGTAATACTTCATGCAGTAAACGAGGTTTCCTGTACATTCAGTCATTTTTTAAAAATAAATGAGCTGATATAATAAAGCTGAACTGTTTACAAAAGTAACGCTTTAAGTGAACTCGCAGTGTGTTACTCCGTGAGTAACAAGTGAGTTGTGTAAAATTCCTCTACTGTCTATTCATACACCACCTGCACAACAGGAATGCTGGTCCTTCAACACCAACATCCCTCAGATGTTGTGAGTGCATCTTCTTTCCGGAGCTGGTTTCAACCACCCACGGATGTATCTAGACCGTTGTCAAAAAGCTGTTTATTTATATGAAAGTCCCTAAGGACGACATTCTGTGAGGCGAGCGGAGTATCTCATCCTTCCACAGTATACACATAGACACACACGAAGCTGTGATGTGGTACAGTGAAGCATCTGAAACGTTGAATGACTTCGGACTGTTTAAATTAAGAGATGGAATAAAGGACATAGGTGGCGGATTATAATGGCCCGCAGTGGCAGACATTACTCTCCGCCTGTCAGCTGGAGAGGGGGATGGGTGGAGAGGGTAGAACGGGCCGATCGGCACATGGTGAGATGACCTGTGTAAAGATCCATATGTATCTCATTTATGTAGGATGTATTATTTCAATGTTTTTCCGACACTTAGGTGATTTTCCTTAGCCAAGGACCACTTTCAGACGCAGCCAGCACATACAGAACCCTTGAAAGTACGCTGCTGTTGACTGTTCAGTTCTTCATCCAGGATGCATAGCCAAGTATTTCACTATTGCTCCAGGCGCCCAGTCTTCCCAGGAAATATATTTAATGGCGTGAAAGAAGAGTCCTGTTCTAGAGTCCTTTGCCTGTGACTGGTATCTGCAGACCGGAAACAATGTATCACTGCCAGGAGATGTATCTTTATGTGTACCATCAGTGACAGTATAGACCCAGTCAGGAAATCTCCTATCCCTACCTATGGGAGGAGGAGAGAGAGGGATGGGGCAGATAGGAGAGGAGATAAGACTGGTTCTCAGCAAATGCAGCTGCCGACATTCCCCCTAGGTTGTGTTGCAACAATGAATTTTCACTGTTCCAGTGCATGTGTTGTATTATCATCCATTACTTACGAGTTGTGTTTTTTTATGACAATTTACATGTTTAATTAGAGCAGTGAAGCATTTTCCAACAGTTGTGGTAACATGTATTCATCTCTGTACACTTCAGTAATAATTTGCTGCTCTATCATTTCTTACCATGTACCTGTGTACAAGTTCCTTAGGAGCTATACACTTGTAGATCGACAGGAGGCACCTCTTCCTGCCCCTCAGAATATTTCCTATCCCTTCACACCATGTACCTCTGTAGAAATCTAGGGACCTGTAACAAGGTGACCTGATCGTGGTTGTGAAACAGGATGAAACTGAATAAAATGTTCTCGGGTTTCCAACAGCGTTAACTGCTTAAAACTACACGACCTTTTGGCCAAGCACTTCTTGGCCATTGTCAAGTGGTATGACTGCCAGAGGGCTGTTGGTGATCCCTTATATACGCTATCTGCCGGCTGTGACGTCACTGGTGCCCGTGATATTGTCATTTGTGGCCATGTTTTGTGTCGGCGTTCGATGTGCCCTGAACCGCGCAATCGCTGGATCCCACGCAGCGCTGAGATGCAAGCCACCGTCTCTATTCAGGGTGTTTGCGGTTATTTTCATTTCAATAGCTTCCTTTATTAAACTGTCCCAGAAGCCGTTAGTGCGAGCCACGACAGAGGTATTGTCAAATTTTATGTGGTGACCTTTTCCTAACGCATACTCAGCTAACGCAGATTTCTCTGGATAGCGCAGGCGATAATACCTCTCATGTTCTATCCTGCGTTGGTCCACACTGCGCACTGTTTGTCCGATGTACTTCTGGCCACACTCACAAGGTATTTCGTAGACTTCAGGATGAAATTGTCAAGAAACTAAGAGATGACCGTTTATATAAATTCTGAGCATCAGACAGCAGAGTGTTTGTCACGTAGGGCATACAGCAATGCAGAAGGAGGCATCTGTAGTGAACTCTGAGACACTAGAGGTTGGTAGAAGGGGACACAGTGCGCGGGAGCAAGGGGGCCAATTTGTCCCCTGCACTGAGGATTGACCAGTCGTTTAAGAAACTATCGACTGATCCAGCACAGGACCAGTCCAGCCCTTTTCCCTGCTGTTGAAAGGAGGGGGTGTGGCCGGCTGAAGTGGCTGAGCGGTTCTAGGCGCTACGGTTTGGAACCGCAAGACCGCTACGATCGCAGGTTCGAATCCTGCCTCGGGCATGGATGTGTGTGATGTCCTTAGGTTAGTTAGGTTTAAGTAGTTCTAAGTTCTAGGGGAGTGATGACCTCAGAATTTAAGTCCCATTTGAACCATTTTTGTGGGGGTGTGGTGGCTGTAGGATAGTTTAAAGCATCCTCTGGTAGCAGTAATGTGGACGAGAACATTGGGTCTTCACACTTCGAAGCAACCATACACACACATGTGAGCAGAAAAATGTGGGGCGGGGGTCAGATGAAAGTGTGAAGGTGGATGATGGATGTGTGTGGAGGCAGATGTAGGACAATGCAGCAGCAGGATAACGCCACCAAGAGCTCATTTCCCATCGAAATAAATAAACACATGTAAACTGTACATTGCGTCCTTCCTCTCCAGAAGCTCAGCACTGATCCGTTGTCTGGAGAAGCAGGGGGGTGGGGGGTGGTGGGGGAGGGAGTGTCGACATCTTGAATAAATCATCTTGATATTGAAGCTCTTTTGTTTGTGTTTTTTTACACAATGACATATGTTGTGGGTGGGGTCCGCCCTTAGAATAACACAATTTTATTTTTTTCCCAGACTCGTTTCGCTGCAGTTGCAGCATCATCAGTGTTTTTTTATTATTATTATGGCTGTTAAACATGAGGAATGTTGTTTACTGTTTAAATACATATAAATATTTCTTTCTAAATCATAATTACAGGTCGCTGAAGACCACATAAAATTGTGCATACATATCTTCTTACCACACTGTGCTGTTTCCCTGCTGTATTACGTTTTCACAGTGACTGTTTTTCTTAATGTAGGCAAAACATTTTTGCAACAATTACGATTTCTAAACTGGTATGGCTATGTCTGAGATTTATAATTAATATGAAAGGTGTGTGTGTGTGTGTGTGTGTGTGTGTGTGTGTGTGTGTGTGTTTGTGTGAAAAGACAAGATGGAGAGAGAGAGAGAGAGAGAGAGAGAGAGAGAGAGAGAGAGAGAGAGAGAGAGAGTAGATTTGAGGATATTTCATTATTATTACAATTGCATTTATTTCTTATCAGTTTTGTGTGTGTGTGTGTGTGTGTGTGTGTGTGTGTGTATCTATGTACGTGTCTATGTGTACATGTTGGGGGGAGGGGGAGTTCTATAGGCTGGTTTTATCTAATAATTCTTTGAGGGCAGAGAACAGAGTTACATTGCAGAGGGCTGTGCATTCATTTCTCACTTGCTTTCCTTCATTTATGGCCTTTTGTATTCGATCAGTTACTAATGTTTGTGGTGGGCTATTGATGCATTTGAGAATTTTCAAATCATTGTTGATGTCTGTTCGGCTATGTTTATTGTCCATAAGGTGTTCAACAAATGTGGAAAGATAGGTGTTACTTTTTAATGCTCTTCGTATTCTGTGTATCTGGTATTAAGGTTTCTGCTTGTCTGTTCTATATAAATTGATTTGCAGTCCTGACACGTTAGTTGGTAAATACCAGATGTGTTGTGCAAGTCTGTGTTTGTGTTGGTTGACCTTCGTTTAATCTGTGTTGGTTTGTGTGCCCTGGAGGCTATTTTTAGCTCTTGTTTTTTGAGTATGTTGCCTGTAGTAGGGGCTGCTTAGTTATTGTAGGTGAGAGTGAACCAACTCTTTGTTGTTGTGGGTGTTTATCGTTCATGTGTGGTCGTTTGTGTGTTGTCTGTTCGTAAGATGGTGAGAAAGCTTTTGTGTGTTGGGTGTCTTTCTTAATTTTGTTTTAGTTTGTGTTTCAGTTTATCTGTAGTGTTTGTGTCATATCCATTCTCTACAACTGTGTAGTCAGATGATTGAAATGTTTGTGAGTGGCTGTGCTGGTGGTGGTTACTTTTCTGAATATCGGTAATTGGTGTTGGTAGTTGTGTGTGTGCATTGTGACGCCAAGGAAACTTCACATTTTGTTTTTTCTGTTTCTAAGGCGAATTTTATTTTTGGGTGAACTTTGTTCTTATCACTATGGAGTTCTGGGATGCAACTGGGTGTTTCATCTTGAATACATATGACATCATCTACATAATGATTTCAATATATTATTAGGTATTGTTTGTGTCCTACTATTGTTTCAAATACCTTATTTTCAATGTGATTAAGAAAAATGTTGGATTGAAGTCCACTGATTGGTGACCTCATTGGAAGTCTGCCTTCTTGCGAGTAGAACTGATTGTCAAATGATAAACAGTTTCTCTCTGTAATTACTTTTAGGGTGATATCTATCACTCATATGTGGGGTTTGGGAAATTTTGCCTCTTCTTGTAATTGTTGTTGGACGATGGGGATGGTTTCTGTGGTGGAGATACTGGAGTACATGGATGTGATACCAAATGATGTAAGGGTAGCTATTGTGGGTACGTTGATGTCTTTGATTTTTTGTGTCAGCTCTTCATTGTTGTGTATTCTTCTGTTATTTGTGTATATGTAATGTTTCTGTATGTATGTGTGCATTTCTCTGACTAATTGATACGTAAGTACACTTCTGAAATTGACAGTAGGGTGTAACAGAATGCCCTCCTTGTTGAGCTTTAGTAGGCTGTTCATTGTAGTTGCTTGGGGGTTCTTTTGTTTCAGCCATTTCGAATTCTGTTTTCTGAATACGCATTAGATATTTTTTAGAAATGTATGTGTTTTTCTTGCATATTTGTGTTGGGTCACTGGTTAGCATTATTACGTAGATGTCTTCTAGAAATTTGAAGGTTTTATGTTTGTATTCATCCTGTGAATCTTCAGGTTTTGGCGGCGCAAAGACTGTCCCATTAAGAAATCTCTTGCGGCTGCACACCCGAAACTTAATGGAACGGTATTCACCCGCTGCACACCCGAAATTTAATGGAACTGTATTCATCCTGTTTTATTATTATCATAGTGCTGCTCTTGTCTGATCTCATAATGATTGCCTTGTTGTTTTTAAGGTTGTCTTTTACGTTTCTGCATGGTTTTTCTTCTTCAGTTTTTGTTCCTGTTAGTGTATTGTTTTGTTTTTCTTTATTATGTATCTAATTTATTCTGCGGCTAACACCCTTGTCAGACCTGCATTGGAGTTTGGATTACTGCTCCTTTCTTGTTGTTTTATTATATATTCACTTTATGTGATAAGATTCTCCACAGTCTTGTGTGGAATGTGTGTATTGACATTATATTCCAGAGCTTTTTCTAGAGAATTTATTTCTTGGTTAGTTGGTTGTATGTCCATAAGGTTGACCAAACGTTTGTGGAAAGTGTGGTTCGATTAATTTCTATTTTTGTGTGTAATTATTTATTTCTGTTGCTAGAGGGATTTTAGGTTTTTTTTGTTTATACTGTTTTGTTTTTATTTGTGTTTCTGTGTTTTGATTAACCTTATTCATGATACCACTAAATATTTCAGAGAGTTTAATGTCATTTCACCTTAGCAACATAAAATAGCTAAATATGAAATTTCCTTGACCTCACAATACATAGATGCAACAACCAACACCAATTATCCACATTCAGAAATGTACTCACAACCAGCACAGCCATTCAGAAACATTGTAATTATCTGACCACACACTAACTAGCCCGTTTCCAATATATGGTACACAGACTGAACAGTACGCCACTCACTGAGTTACAGACAATAGACAAACAGCTGTGGAGAATGGTTATGACACAGACAGTATGGATAAACTGAACCACAAAATTAAACAAAACACCCAACACACAAAAGCCTTCTCACCAACTTACAAACACACAAACGAACACACATGAATGAGAAACACCCACAAGAACAAAGAAGTGCTTCACTCTCACCTACATCAACAAAGCAGTCCACAGAATAGGCAAGATACTCAAAAACAAGTACAGACAACTCAACACAGATGAAACTAAGGACAACCAACACAAGCACAGACAAGCACAACACATCTGGTATTTACCAACTAGCGTGTCAGGACTGCTAATCAATTTATAGAGGACAGACAAGCAGAAACTTTAATACCAGGTACACAGAACACGGAAGAGCACTGAAAACTAACAGCTGTCATTTCACATTTGCTGAACACATGATGGAAAATAAACACAGTCCAACAGACATCAACACTGGTTAGAAAATTCTCAAATTCAGCAACAGCCCCCCACGGAAACTAATAATTGAAGAAAATGATCGAATACAAAAAGTCATATTTGTAGGAAAACAAGTAGTAAATTAATACACAGCTCTCTACAATGAAACTATGTTCTCTACCCTCAAAGAATTATTAGTTATGCCCAACCTATGGAAACCTCTCCCCCCGCCCCCCCCCCCCCACACACACACATGAAACCAAAATTAAATAAATGTAATGTGACAGTGACAATGACAACTCAGTACATAGTACTAGATGATGAAGAAGATTGACGAAAAAGGACATTCCTTATGCTCAACACTCATAATAATAATAAAAAAACGCTGGTGATGCTGCAACTGCAGTGAAACATGTCCGGGACAGAAAACAAAATTGTGTTTTGCCTAAGGTAGATCCCACTCAAAAGATATTTTGTATTGAATAAATTTGGCAACAGTACAGACTGACGTCACGTCGCTTTGGCTTTATTGCCCTATTATTGATGTGACACTCATCATTCATAATAGGTTCTCATTGCCAGTTTTCCGTATATAGGGTATCAGAATCGAGAAAAACTTAATCACATGCACGTAAGTAGCGTCTTTCTAACAAATGTATTCTTGTTTCAGATGAAGCCGGTAACAAAAATGACAGAGCATCTCCTGTTGACAGAAAACCATTTTTCTTCACATGTAAATTATTCGGCCTGATGCTGTTTACGGTTGACGCTGCGACTGCAACACTGAAGATATCACAAGCGGATATTATCTACGCAAGCCTAGCCACCCTACTACATTTACTATGTGCATTGTTTCGTCATACTTAATGCTGCAGGAAGCACCGGGGTATTCTGTGGTGACATTTCTGATGGTGATATCAGTTCTTCAGTATTTATGCCTTTCCTTGATTGAGATTCTAACAGGCATCGTCTGTAACACACGTAAATATAAAAAAATGCTTAGCTTGTTAGCGTCGCGCGATAGATGTCTGGCTATCGACGCTAGAATGACAAGAATATCACCAGGAAACTTTGTTAACAGGCAGTTATCATTAGCGCTTCTTCTATATTGCTTGATGTTCAGTGTCCCTTTCACTGCAGATATGACGCAAAAAAACATAGCATTACTGGTGTCTTGCATGAGCTGTTTTGGAACGTCCATAATGTCACTCTTACGGTTTGCAAACCTACAGTTAATTATCAAGCAGAGGCTGTCATTATTGAACAGTTACCTCGTGAAGATGAAAGACAGGGCAGCTGATAAGCAGAAGTATTTAGGTGCGCGATCGTAACGGAACAGTACTTCAGGTTTCTCTGACAGAGACTTTCACTGCACACCGTCTGCTGTGCGAGCACTTAGTCGATGTTATGTGGCACTGTGTGAGTTTTCATTGGTGGTGATATCTGCTCACCAAATTTTTCTGATTCTTTACCTCGCAGCGTTATCGTCAATAGTTGTGGAAATGGCTTACTTCATTGCTACAAAACCGCAATTATTTGGCACACAAAGTTATGACAGCTTATGGTACTCGTGGTTTGCCTTAATCTACAACACATGTACTATGGCTATATTCGTTTTACCAGCTCACTGGGTGTCTTCCGAGGCAGACCGCACAGTGAGGCTGTGCTCGCAGCTTCTGCTGGGAAGGAGGGGTTGGGTGGACGACACACAGCGGGAACTGCGGAAGCTGGTGCTGCAGGTGTCCTCTGGCCGTCCCACGACAAGTCTGTTTGGGGTGCTCACTCTCGATCTGGGGGTTATCTCTGGCTTCATCTCCGTCGTAACGACCTACACTGCTCTTCTTCTCACCTTCTTTACTGCAGGTATGTCGATAAATTATTTTATTTATATATTTATTGAACCTGAGATTAGGGCCGTTAGACCTACTCTTACATCGCACCAGGGTGTACATCTACTGTACTTTTACATCATTGTTATCCAAGAAACAAACAGTATTAAAATAATTTGAGTCTCTGAAGTGGCAATGTTAGTAAATAATGACGAAATAAATCTCGGGTGAACGGCCTGGTATGAGTGTGAATAGGACACCATATTTCGGCAATCGACCACGTTGCCACTATCAGGTGCGCTGATATACTTTTCTTTATTTACTCGTGTCAGAAGCATCGCACATAAAATCAGAATGATTAACACATACATCGAATATATAACAAATACAAAAAGAGTATAAAAGTATACATATGTATAAGCAGGGACAAGTAGTTTTTTATTTTATGAACTCTTGGACCAGAACCTGGTCATGCCCAGCGCTTCCGGGGTGGCATTCATCAAATCCTTTATAGTGCAGGTGCTTGGGCACAGCACACACTGCGTGAGGTGGATGGTGGTTTGAGTGTGTGCACAGTCACACAGCGCCGGTTCATTTGAGAGGCCCCATTTGAGCATATTCTCTTTGGATCGTGTGACACCAGAGCGCAGCCTATTAAGAGATTTCCATGTCGTCCGTCCTTCCACATGGCCAGGAGGGAGTTCTGCGTTTGGGACTAACCAATCCCCAAGGTGCGCGTTTTCTTCTCGCCACATGGCCAGCCTCACTTGTTGCTGTGTCCCGACGATGTTTTCTGCTGTGTGCAGGAAGCTTTTTCTAGATTTTAGTCGACGGCGGGCTGGCTTGTGTTTGTACAGCGGGTGGGCAGGTGAGATCAACGCCTTTGTATTTTCCTTCCTGGCCGCTACATTCCTTCTAATACTTGGTGGGGCCACGCCTGCCAGGCAGTACCATTTATCAGTCGGGGTTCGTCTCAGACAGCCTGTGATTATGCGGCAGGATTCATTGTGCGGTATGTCCACTTGCTTGGCGTGGCTAGAATTGTACCACACTGGGCACGAGTACTCCGCTGTTGAATAGCACAAAGCAAGAGCTGTGGTTCTCACTATTCCAGTCTGTGCCCCCCATGTAGTGCCCGTTAGTTTGCGCACAGTGTTGTTTCTCGCGGCTACTTTGTGTTTAGTCGCTTCCTATGAGTCGGTGCGGTCCGCGCCCCGCGCGCGGTACAGGTACAGCGTCCGTTCTCCCGCCATTCTCACACAGATTAAGAAGAAAAAGGATATTTTCCAGAGTGTACCGACTTCGAGGGAGGAGTGAAGAAAACGAGAGCGGTGCCGGCAGACCCTCCTGAACGAGAAGACCTAGGACGCAGCGCCCAGACGGCGGGAGAACGGACGCTGTACCTAGACTGCGCGCTGGGCGCGGACCGCAACGACTCATAGAAAGCGCCTGAGGGAGGAGGGGGATTGTCCTGTATATACCTGGAGCCGGCCCACTGCCGGTCAGTACATCAGCGCACCTGATGATGGCAACGTGGTCGATTGTCGAAATGTTGTGTCCTATGCACACTCATACCAGGCTGTTCACCCGAGATTTATTTCGTCATAAAATACGTCTGGAGAAATTGAAGAATCACATTAGTAAATAATATTGACAATGAAGTTTGAAAGTTAATACTGGCAGATTTGTACTACTTGAGCTGCTGCCACTAATAACGGTAACAGTAGCAATAGGAATGGAACTAATAACACTAACTGTAGTGAGAAACAAAACAAATTGTGGGTGTATAAAACAGGTTTTCTGAAATAGCTAGTTCTGAGTAAAGGAAGTGCAAGTAGATTGCAACAGCTAAGAATCCTGTGAAGTAGTGAATATTTGGTAGGAAAGAAGGAAGTACAACGGTAACGAGTGCATACAGGGGCAATGACAATATTCAATTAAGTTTTTTCTGAAGCCTGAGATTTATTCAGTTCTCTCATATAACGTGCGAGGTTATTACAGGATTGGGTTCCTGCTGCTGGGAAAACTTCGACAAAGTGGCTGAACGATGGAGTGAGACGGAGAGGAGTTTGGTTCGGTGGGAACGACATGATCTTCATAAGGTTGAGGAGAGAGTTGAGGGACAGTGTTCGTTGATATGACGGTACAGAAGAGACAGAGAGTATATATTTTGAGCTTTATTTTAGAAATTTTATCCAGAATATTTTCTTTCAGATTCTGAAACTAGCAGGGATAGAACACAGAAGGTGGAAGCCTGTCTATGGCTTTTATAGAAAAAGGACAGCTATTATCAAAGAACATAAAAGGGAATCTGTAGTTGAGAGGTGAATCAGACACGGTTGTAGCCAATTCCTGGTATTATTTAAACTGTACATTGAGTAAGTTCTGAAGGAAATCAATTCTAAAGGGAATTAAAATTCATGGAGAACCAATAACAATTTTAAGGTTTGCTGATGACATTTAATTCTACCACAAACAGCAAACGACATCGAAGAGAGCTTGAATGGGTTCAATGGTATCTAGAAAATGAGGTTATAAGATCAACAACAACAGAAGATAAATCTGTTAATATATATCTAAATGTGACAGCTATAAATTCTTTTCGAACAGTATTTATCTGCAATGTAGCTTTGTACAGGAGTTAAACATGGATGACGAACAGCGCAGAGACGAAGAGAACAGAAACTTTAGAGATGTGGTCTTACATAAAAATGCAGAAAATTAGTAACTAATGAAGAGCTACTGAACAGAAGTGGGTAAAAGAAAAATGAATGGCACAACTTGTTTAAAAACAGGTATTGGTAGACAGCACTCATCCCGAGGCATCAAAGAGTCATCAGTTTGATATTGCAGTGAAGGATCACGGATGGGGGAGCGTTATAGGAGCTGAAGGCTTAAATACAGACACCAGGTTCAAATTCATGTAGATTGCAGTAGTTATCCGGTTAAAGGGACCTGCGCAGGATAGACCAGTATGGGGAGTTGCATCAAATTAGTCTTCGACCACAACAACATTCCACTAAAGTTCTGAAATCTCTTTGCTTGCCAGAACCTCGTTACGCATCCACACTACTGATGGATGCAATGTGTTCTTGTGACTAGAAGTCAATTGCTACCTGATTTGCTGTAATGGTTTCTGCCGTTTCGTCATCTGGTCAGCCAAGATAACTGATAAATTGTTTGTGATAATACTCACCTGAAATTTGCCATGGAATCGTCAGTTCCTAGCCAATGAGAAAAACACTACCATGAAATACTGGTCACGTTAATTTATTGAAATTTTTAAGGATTTTGGCAGTTCCATTGTCATCTAAAATCTTTACTCCCTTTTTCTCTTACCAAGTTCTTGCTACGTTTTACATTTCAGAGGATTCGTATGCTTCACCAAAGTAATTTAATTTTATGAAATATCGTACACCTGCATCTGTACACAGTGTTTCATCCCGCCCTCCATTACGCCAGTTTGCTCTTTTGTAGCCCTTGTATATCCTTACTACCTCACTTAATACGACCCACTGTGCCTTCTACAATACACTAAACCTGTCAACTACACTATCCCCATTACAGTGTTACATACATGAGTAAATCCTATTACACCGCTAAGACTTGTATTCCTCCAGTCTTCGTGTACTATCATTCCATCAGTATCTTCTTGCTAACGATTCTTTGTGGCAATCTACATTTAAACGTCTTGATAGCAACCTGTAACATTGAGTGCAGCTGGGGCTTCCGAAGGCAGTGTGTGAAAACCAAATTAATTTCGTCCTCCATCAGTAACAACTAAAACATTAATAATACTGAAGAAACAGTTAGCACAAATGGTCCCTGCAGAATCATCACATCACCTTCTACCTAGCAACCACGTGAAACCCACCACTCCCTTTCCAGCTACTGAGACTACCCCTGTTATCTCACCATGGTGCCTCTATATCTCCGATACTCAAAGTCAGACAGTTAAATGCGTTGACTAGCAGGAGGGAACGTTACATCAATTCCTGGTCTTTTCGATGTCTCCTCAGCATATCCATCCCCACTAGTGCACTGTTAACCATATCACTGAAGTACATCACAGATTTCTAATTTTTTTGTATATTTAAGTTCAGCGTGCTTTAGATTAATAAAATTACCTCCAAGAGGCGTAGAAAAATGGAAAAACGGACAGAAATTGCTAAGGGCATCACGAAACTACGTGGTGTTTCAGAAAGGTTAATGCGCTTTGACAAGACTATGTCTTCTACATGAATGAGACTAATAAGTGAGTTACATTTTCACCTATGCACAGTACTAGAACGTTATTATGTTTAGTGGGAAAAATATATATTAAAAGGTATTCTTTATACACTTACGTTTAAAATTAAAGTTTTCATTTACCCGTCACGAATCCTTACTTTTCTCACCACAAGACGCATTACAAGCATGCAGACAACAGCTGCTCGTCCCATTCTTTTGCTGAGAATGGCTTGAGGTAGTGCACTCTTTGTTTTTGCCGTGCACCGGCTCAGATTACACCTAGATGTTGGAAGGGGATCCACACAGGTGAAGTCTTTCACAAACCACAAAAGATTAATGTATATTGGGTAACGAGCATTCGAGCCAAATGTTCCATAGAAAACCCTACGACAACTACACTAATTGGCAGCTTAGCCAAGACGCCAATGTACACTTTTAATATCGAGGACGTTCCTAAAGAAAAAAAAAAATATTCTCTAAGAAATCAGTACTGATTCAGGTAAAAGCACATATGCGAAACACAACTTGATCTATACGTAAACAATATCTTCCAGTTCAAAGGACGGCTCAGGGGTATTCTACATTAATTTATTTACTTGTTTACTAACGCGCTGTCGCTATGTAACTTTACTTTTGTGCCAAATTAGCATTCGCTTCAGACATTTCAGTTTCATATAAGTACACAACATCCGATGATCGTGTACTTGACGAAATGCAATAGATTCCCCTAGCAAAAATTGCAATATTTTGTGTCTTTATTTAGTTTAACACTGCTTCAAAAATATTTTACCCTTTTATGTACTGCTAGCTACAAAGTACAATGCATGTTGTGAGTTATGACTATGTTTAAACGCCTATACACCAGGGCAACAGAATAGATAACACAATCTCCATTTAACTTGGAATGGGAGTTTGCTTCTAAATAAACAACTTGTCTCTTGTTAGTAGAGGCTCTGTAAGTGTATGTTTGTTCTTGATGTCAATATGTGACAATTGTCCATTTTTTAACTTTTTTTGTCAATGATTGTTGATTCCCGAAGATATCCGTGAAGAAATCTCTCCTGCCTCGTGGCATATGAAGACTGCGTTTGATTCTATGATTCCTTCGTTCACTGATTTTGTTAAGTTGGCGTGATGCTCTTCTTTGTTTTACCCAAAGAGATACTAGAATTATTGTTGATGCCCCTGGAAAACAGATTAGGTTGCATCAAACTGCTTTTCTGCGAAGTACAAACGAACACGGAAAGATATACAATGAAGAGCCAAAGGAACTGCTACACCTGCCTAATTTCGTGTAGGGCCCCAGTGAGCACTCAGTAGTGCCGCAACACGACGTGGCATGGACTCCACTAATGTCTGAAGTAGTTCTGGAAGGAACTGACACCATGAATCCTGCAGGACTGTCCATAAATCCGTAAGAGTACGAGGCGATGGAGATCTCTTCTGAACAGCGCTTTGCAAGGCATCCCAGATACGCCAGCCAAGCAAGCAAATTCAACTCTCTATAAAACCAGCCCTAGGTAGACGAGTGGCTCGCCTACATACTCGTAACATTATACCAAAACTGAAAATCGCTCATGAAATACTGTATGGAAGTAAAGTACGGAACAACTTGGATTTACATTTAGAACCCTGTCGGGGTTATATTCGGATTGACATACACCGAAAACCAATCACAAGTGACTCTGGGATACACGCCTCTTCCTGTCACCCTTTCCGCTACAAGCGGGCCTTTTCCAGGATTATGGTCCAACGTATCAGTGAAATCCTGTTAAGTCTAGCATCTATAGAAAAACAGCTGTCTAATGTTAAGCACATAGCTGTTTGTATCAGTTATGACACAGTGGTAGTTGATAATCTGTGCTGAAAAATGACTTCTCAAAATGAATGCAAAAATCCACTCTCTTCAATAGCTACTAATTCTGATTTTTTTAGGGTACAGTATGTAGACCACATTTTTGCTTCGGCCAACAGCCTCCAGGACCCTTATATTCACAATGAACAGTCGTATTGGGATAAATTTGCTGACTAGACGTGTACAAGATTACCTGTAGTGAATGTGATGCTTCATACGTAGGACGTTTAAGGCTGGAGTTCATGAGGATCTACTCAACGGAGAAGAACAGTTCTAACCCCACTCAGCGTCTGTGGCCATCAGCCGCCGACGCTAAGCAATTTAAAAGAACTCCTTACTGCCAAAAATGGAGAATAGCTCAATTAATTAGAAGAGATGGGAACTGCTATACAGTCATGTGAACAAATGATACTATAATGAAATTTTCACTCTGCAGTGGATTAAAGCTGTGTGCCGGACCGAGACTCGAACTCAGGACCTTTTCCTTTTGTGGGAAAGTGCTCTACTACCTTTTTTTCAGGTCTCATTTTTTTCGTAATTGTTCATTGGATATTTTCGGGGTGGATGTCCCATGACACCTGTTACAGTTCATCGTCGATCCGTTAGCTCAGTTTTTTTAATTACAGAGGGCAGCTAACCCGATGACCGAACATGCTGAGCAACCGTGCCGGCACCAACTGAGCTACACAAGCACGACTGACGCCCAGTCCTCACAGCTCTACTTCTGTCAGTACCTCGTCTCCTACCTTCCAAACTTCACAGCAGATCTCCTGCGAACCTTGCAGAACTAGCACTTCAGGAAGAAAGGATATTGTGGAGACATAGCTTAGCCACAGCCGGGGGGGTTGTTTCTAGAAGTATTTCACTCTAGCCCTACAGCTGAGTGTGCGATGATACGAAACTTCCTGGCAGATTAAAACTGTGTGCCGGAACGAGACTCGAAGTCGGGAAAGGTCCTGAATTCGAGTCTCGGTTTGGCACACAGTTTTAATCTGCCAGGAAGTTTCAAATGATACTTTTTCTTAACGATTAGTTGGTCTGGAAAAACCAAACATTTTAGGGTTAATGATCCCTTTCATAGAGTCCCTCCATTGACTCCATTGACTATTATTCCAGTAATTTGTTTTATCGTTATACTCTCGTATCTGATCTAAGATCTATTCAGTGTGTATCACTGGCTATGACCTCCTATTTATCGTGTTTTTGTATGGTGTATATGTCATTTATTCCAATGACCGCCATATACACTCCCAAATATTAAGGTTTTTGTCGCCCTATATTAACAGTCACTACAGATATCTGAGCGTGAATTTAATGGTACAGTGTCATACCATTCATTAATTTATTTATTTAAATGCTCGTGGATGCTACTTTTCTGTGCTTTACCCATGTTATACTTGCTGGGTAACTTGACGTCGTTTACCACAATGGTGTTCCCCTAGTATGTACAGTAATCGCCTTAGTATTATACGTGATTTGTATGGCCCGTATTACCTGTTCAATAATTTTAATTTTTATTACACTTTAAAGTAATTTCAATCTAATGCAATCCTTCTTTTCAAGTATAAATAATCAGCTACATATTAGCCTTGACCGTAACTTAAAATATTAAGCCCATCTGCCTTTCATTCTGTTAGCGCGGAAAGCTACGGCCATCCCCATTTAATAATTCTAGTGGCGCTGCCAGTTGGACCGCCCAGCCGTTTGGCATCCAGGCCAGCATGATGTACGCAAGGCTCTATGTTGTGCTCTACTTGCTGATATAACAGCTCAAAGGTATTTGTAACTGTTCGTTGCTTTCCTATACCGATTTTCTGAAACTTCGTTTCCGTTGTGACTGTGGGATGACTTTCGAAATTTTGCGTCTAGATTCCCATAGCTCCATTTAGTTACTCTGACGCTTTCATGGTATGTGGTTGACATAGAGCTGTGGTAGCAGCCGCAATGGAATTCACTTGACACTTCTGCGTGAATGCTGTTACAACTTTAATTTCATTATTGGCGCAGCTTAGCACCATGCATTATAGTGTCTATTGATAGTTATTTAACTAGCTTAGTTTTTCCTTTTAGCCGGCTGGTGTGGCCGAGCGGTTCTAGACGCTTCAGTCTGGAACCGCACGACCTCAGATGTTAAGTCCCATAGTGCTCAGAACCATTTGAACAATTTTTTCCTTTAAGATAATCTAATAATCCATGTCCAACACGAAACGCGTTACTTTGAAATAAAAATTACTCAGGAACAATGACTGTTTTATTTACAATACAACAATGAATGCCGGTTGATGTGTCAGTCGGCCAATGATGGAATGGAGTGAACACTTCAAATTGGCTGTATTTTAGAATCAAGAAAGCGTTCTTCAATACATTTCCGTGTCTGCATGTTCTCAGGTCGAGTGAGTATTGTCACTTTCCGATCAGCAAAAAGCATGTGACTCTGCACCCCTCCAAATGTTGATTCATTTCCGAGAGTCTCACGAATTTGACTACCGAGAACAAAATACTGTCGAGTTATTGACGACAGTAAGAAGAGATCGTGTCGCAAATACCAGAACCTATTAACCATTTCACAAAGTCCACGTAGTCATGGAAGAATATCAGGAGGTAGTCTGGGCGATGTATTCGGAGCCCAAGTTCTGTTGTAAAGTGAGACTGCGGTATTCTATCCCGCCAGAGAGACATAGTGCAGGCAGAGCTACTCCTAACCGTAAATAAGCATTCCGTAATCACAGAGCTATTACCTAGAAGAGCAAAAACTAATTTAATTTCCAATAGAGGCAAAATGTACAACTGCTCGTTATTATTATCAGGACTTGCGGCTCATAACAATACTTTATCACAAAAAAATTCATTACATTAACCTGCCACACTTGAGACTAGCAGTCAAGGTGATCCTGCCAACCCTTTTGAAATACATGATGCGATAATTAATGCCGAGGTGATTTAAGTACTAATATACTGTCGAATAACTCCATCTAAAATGACTAGTTAATTAGGAAAGTGAGGTTAGTGTTATAACACTGTCGTCTCTCGATTTACAGAGAATGCATCAGCTGCCAGAGACAGCAATGCGGCAGACTAGGCAAGTCTGTCAGCAGGGCCAGTCACCGTATTGCGAAGTCTCACCTCAACATCCATACGGACGTCGCAGATCCCCGTCCTTGAAGCTAACGTCGTTGAAAACTATGTCAGCAACTACCAGTAATCTGAGACATTGTTACTCTAAAATTTATGATAGTTTTCCTTGATATACACTCTTTTCCAAATAGCAGCCAGAGCAGATTTCGAGACACTGTTCCATAGATAAATGTAAAAGAAACGAGGAAAAGTGTTCGATATGGATCAGTAGTTGTGTGTTTTATGACAATACATATATGTTGTGTTATATTATCGTCAAAGCAGTGCACATACAAAACTGCCAATATTTGTCTTCAATCGCTTTAGTGCCTTCCATGCCACATACAGCAGATGAAAGCTCGCAGTTGGTTCCACGTTGATGTTTTTCCCAACCATTCAGTTCATATCTGTCGCCTTAGCCTTGTGCAGTGAGTTTCAGGTGCTGATGTTCCAGGTGTTGATGTTGTGTGCATGAAGCTTCTCCTTGACCTCAGCTTAGGTACTTGTGGTTTATATCCAAAAACGGGGCATCTGGGATCGATTTCCCGCTTCTTATTCTACTTTTCTGCCACCGTCCCTGTGAGGTTGTTTGGTGGCGCTCTACCCGTAATCTGACAAATTCTGGGGCAGCAGGTTGTCGGGGACAGCCATAATGCATTCAGCCTCATTAAACGCCTTTTTCCCATATCTGGAATTTCGTCAACTGGTACTGTGTATTCTGCTACAGAGAAGGGTAGTGCCAGGAAACATGTACGGAGCATGTTGGTAATGAGGCCCAGGTACTGTAAGTACGTTTACGGATAATGTCGTTCTGGGCAAATACATTTACATTTGTTTCTTGGCAATGATCTTTGATCGGGAGACTACGATCCAATTTTAATCATAGGTATTTTGGAGTATCGTATTGACAAGACACATGCCCACGCCATTATTTAATTTCCTTCCGGCCTCCCAGTTTCTCAGATGGAACACACTGACCTGCGACTCACCAGGATTAGGATTTGCGTGGTAACCGCCATAAAACTTGCCGAGATCTCCAAGGGCTGCTGTTAGCTTCATCTCCTCTTCCTCAAAGATTTTGTCTTGAGTTACATTTGCAGTGTCGTCTGAATAAATAAATGTTCTTGCTCCAGGATTGACTGGTTTGTCATTTGTGTAGATGTTGTACAGCTTGGATGCTAGTACACTACTCTGAGGCAGACCATTGTTCAAGGCTTTCCACCGGCTCTTCTTATTGTGAAGAGTGACAATAAATCCTCCTGTTTCGCAGGAAACAGTGGACAAACTGTTTTAAAAGGTAGTCTTTGTGATTCGATACACCTTTGTAATCAACTTGACGGTGTCATATCTTGCTAATAAACCTATGAATGCTACTCTGGTAGGTTGGCGACTGATCAGCCTTTATAATCCTTTATACAGGTGGTAAAGAGGTGAAACTGTTCGAAAGTGTTAGGAACGTTTGGTTCTTTACTCGGCTTCAGAAGTGCTTCAACTCTGACCGTACGTCAGATCTTAGGATTCTGTAATTTGGAAGCGCTGGTGATAGTTAAGTTCAAGATTCATAGCGTTGTTGTTGGCCAAAATATTTTAGTTTTATCTGGTCATAAATCATCTAAGCCTGCATCTTTAATATTCTTCATAGATTGGAAAGTTACTTCAGTTCTTTCACGGTGAAAGGAGAATCAAGGTAACCTTCTTCATCAGCACTTCTCTGAAAGTTCCAGTTCATAGTTCTGCTTTTATTTTCCCCATTCAGCAGAAGAAGATGTGCAGTTTGATGGGTCGTGACATTAAGTAGCGATTTACAAGTCTTATGGCTGCCCTGTTTTGTGTCTAGTCGTGACACTATACCATACCATTTCTCTCTGCTGATTGCCGATGAAGCATTCAACAGGTCCTCGTCAGTCTAATATTTTACTTCCGGGAGCGGGTCGGATTCCAGTAAGTCTTCGTATTTCCGAAGGAGAGATCTTGAACATTTATCGAACCCAGGGTTTTAAGATGTTCTACAGTCTATGGGAATATCTCTACAAGACTCGATTGTGACTAATTCTATAAACTTCAGATAAATCACGTAATGTACACCTACATTTCTCCCGAATTCATCGTGATCGTCCCCAAGGTCAGCTTTTATTTGTTGTTCCATTCTTCTGTATGTAATTCATGGCAATGTTTTGCAGCCATGACTTATTAAACTGGTGGAGGGTTTTGGAATTGCTGTTATTACAATCTTCTGGAAGTGTGAGGATAATTCGCGTGTCTCAGATATCTTGCTTAAACGGTGGTATGGTTTTACTGCTGTTGGCCCGCCCTGCGATCTCTATAATTATGAGGGAGAGGCTTTGACCCTAGCGGGCTTATTTCGACGTAGGTCTTTCAGTTCTCTATAAAAATTTTCTCACCGCATTTCTTCTCATTAACCCCTTCTTTCAGTTCCATTACACTGTTATCAACTTCTTCTACCTTGTATATATAATCCATCGACGTTTAAACTTCCCTTCCTTTCCTTACTGCTGCCTTGCAAAATGACCTCTTCATATTCATACAGTTCCTCCCCTTTGTCCTTACGTTTCTTTAAGTTTCTTATAGGAGGCATCTATCTTTCCCACAGCCATGCATGTTTATAGAACCTTGCTTTCGTTTTCCAGCCGTACCAGATTAGCCGCTTCGCATTTGCTGTCAGTCCCTTTCTTCACATTATTGTACACCCTTTTGGCATTTTCCTTGATTGTGTATTTTGTTTTCTTCTTTCGTAGATTGAACTAAATATCTCGTGTCTTATTCGTGGATTTCTACTATGCCCTGTCTTTTTGTTTATTCGATAATCTACTGATTTCGCTATATCTTCTCTAAAGTTACCCACTCTTCTTTTATTGTAGGGCTATTCCTTTCCTCTGTTTTGTCACAAAGCTCAATTTGGAGCTCTTAGCGACATGTGGTTCTTTCATTTCATCGAGGTCTTATCTCCTTTGTTTTCTACATTTATTCATTTTCTTAGTTTTAATCTGTTGTTCATGACCAACAAAGTGCTGTCAAAGTATAGACCTGTCTATGTAAATATTTTGAAGTTTAAAGACAGGTTTCTAAGTCTCTGACTTAACGTTATATGTCATTACGTAACCTATTTCAGTATCTCCTAGTCTCTTCCACGTATACAGACTTCTTTTAAGATTCTGAAACAAAGTGTTAGCAATGATTACATTGTGAAAAACTCACGAAACGGATATGCCTTTCGTTTCTCTAACCCAGTTCCTGTTTTGAACTATTTTTGCTTCTCTTTCCGCTATCACTGTCCAGCTCTAGCTACCCATTAGAATTAACTATTCGTTTTCCTAAATAATGACAATACTTTCTTTCAACTTATCATACAGCCTTGCCCTCTATTTATCATCTGCAGAGCTAGTACAACTGCTGGCGACAGAAAAACGCGCCAATGAAGTCACATCTGGAGTAAATACTTTGTTTAAAAAGTTGCAGCGAACTGTGAACTCAGATGCTGTACATTACTGCAAGTTACTGGTCCCAAAGTTGTAATATTTTTAAAGTGTTTTAACTCTGCGTTGTTATTTGCGAGAAAATATCATTCCAAAACGAAAAATATTATTTTGCTCCAGTTCATACAAAGAAGATCTAGGTGAAAAGATTACTGTAACAAATAGCAGAGTTGAAATTACCGCAATGCTCACTCCAAAGATCCTATTGTTTTTCTTCTAGTAGCACTCATGCTAAACTACGGCGTCAGATCAAAAAATTCCACCAACTTTACACATGGACTCACTTCATATACTTTCCCAACGAAACTTCTTCGACTCCCCCTGCAATACAGTTAAATCCGCTGTGATACTGGCCCTTCACATCGGAGCTCCCCCTTCTCAGTCCAAGTGTCTGTGTCACGTTCTCCTTAATACTACATCTTTAACGACACACCTATCTTCTACTCTCTTTCCGTTTTCCTACCTATCACCTACCATCATCCATATGGCTACATCCAAAGGGAACCCTATGTTTGCAGCCACACTCTACAACCCTACACCACTTCTATAGTATCACTCCCACAAATATTTTTACCAGTAGTATGTCCTTCAAGATTATGTGAAAGTGCAGTTCTTCTCTTTATGATCGTCACCTTTCTGCAACACGTTTTAAATAAGATTTTTTTAATGAGGCCTTTTAGTCTTTGCGACCAAATGAAAAGCGAAGAAATTCAACATCTGAATTTTACAGAGCCGCCACCAGTGAAATTCATTTTTTTTAATTTTAAAAACATGTGAATTATTTATCGTCTATTTACATTGTTTCATAATTATGTCACATTTTGGCTGAAGCACTGAGAACACACTCCCCACCTCGCTGGTGAGGGAGATGAAACAACAATAAAGATATTCACTGTATTCTACTAGACTGCGGCAGTCCTTTCACTGTATCTGTACTGGTTAGTCTTGTGATTTATATTTTAAATTGAATGAATAGAGATATCATAATTTTATCCCCATCTCTACATACTTCCAGCTCTTTTATTATTTGTATACATGATAGCAATTTAACTTCGTACCACATACAGCCGTATGTGCTCATGAGTTGTTGGTTCCCATCATTCTGGTGGAGTAGAGATTGTGTTAACTATATGTTTTGTTATTATACAACAGTTGAATGACTTATGTCACGATTAATATTTATTGTACCATGAGACATAGGTCACAAAATTTTGTACTGGTGAACTGGACTGACAGTACTAGATAAATGCAGTTATCGAATGAATAAACTTGTCACCTGACCATATTACAGCTATAAAATTGTGAGTGAGTTAGTTTTTATTTACAGAACTTGCAACAATACCACGTAGGATCTACAAACCTGAAGTAGCATATTATCATCATCAGTGATGTTAGTAGCTTCATTCTGTAAGGCACAATTGGTAAATAATCCCATTTAGCGTATTATTTTTGTATTATTATGTTCATATTTATAGTGGAATTGCATGTATGTACTGATAACATCCAGACTGTTTTGTAATTATTTCATGTATACCAGTTTCATTACTGAACTACTGAGACTAGAGGAAGAATCTATAAATTTAACGCTGCATAACGACATAGTTATAGCACTATACGTTTTATTTTTGTGTATAAATCTCTCTGTCACAACTGATTTCTTATCACCTCTAATGTAAGTCTTTGGGCATATGTCGTCACATTTGCTTCTCTGGTTTGAGTATTGTACATTGAGTACAAAATTGTTTTCCTGTTGGAAATTGCTTGCCCTGTTATTTCAGTCTGTGTGTATGCCTGATATTAGTAACTGATTTCATACTGTGTCAATATGGATTATTTGAACTTGAGAATGTTACTATAGTTAAACGGTTGACGAGTACAATTCTTTTCTGGTATATTATTCTTGTTACTGAACAGTCCATTAATGGTTGTCGATTACTCAAACAAAAATAGACAACTTGCTGAATAAAAAACTACTGTGTCATTTAAGTGTAATCATGACTGATGAATTTCACGTCATTTAATGCAATGCTTTCAATATTTACCTGGATTTTTTTAAATACATTATTCTTTAAAGGCGCTTAAGATATGTGAGAAAGCTTTTAAGTTTTCCACAAAACGGTACCAGTTAGTGGATCCATACTTGAATGTGTTAATAGTGGAATAGTGTTCCACGGTCTCAGGACCTGTCAAACTGCGTTCTTGCTGAAGAACAGTTTTCCGTAGTCTCAGGGTCTATCAGACTGTGTTCTTGCAGACTCCTATAACGCCTTTAGTTGTGATATTCTATTTCCGTTTAAGTCATCTCGCAGTCGAATTTTGAATGAATGAACCTGTAATGATTCATTAGATGCTTGAAGAGATATAGTTACAATAATGCCATAAATATTGTCACTTCCTAACCACACCCAAGTCCAAATCCGAAAGCAGGGTAGTCATTAAAGTACAACACTTAACACTGGAACCATCTTTATTACGATCACCTATTTACAGCATGAAAAGATCTGAACTAATGGAATGAGAGTGCTGCTATTTATACAAACATCGTATTTGCTACATTGCATGCGCATTCCAGAATATAGATAATACGCCGAGCTTGGGCAGTTAGGAAAGCTTTTGTGACAACGTATTGGCTGTGATTGTCAGTGCAGTTATCCATCTTTTCTCATTTGTCAACTTCGGGAACCTCCGCATGAGATCGACACCAGTACAGTGGAATGACACAGCTGCAAGAGGAGCTAGTACCACATGCGCAAGACATAATTACGGTGCGTTCTCCTATCACTGTCATTTTTTGCAGTCACTCACATAGTGTCTAAGATATTAATTAAGACCTGATTGGTGACAGCTGCATCTGTTTCTGCCTATAGTCTTCACCAATTGCAGGATTATTCATAGACTGACGTTTGTTATCCTAATACATCGTCTTCTCTATAAACCCTCAATAAACTAAACTAAACACTGTTCGAAGAGACCTTGGAAGGCCCAAAACTACTGAACAACTGCCGTGTCATTTTCAGGCGATAGAGATCATTTTATGCGGATACGAAGGGGCCTGTGATCAGCACACTGCTCTCCCATCTGTTGTCCGTTTTCGTGACTGGAGCCACTACTTCTCAATCAAGTAGCTCCTCAATTTGCCTCACAACGGCTGAGTGTAGCCCACTTGCCGAGAGTGCTCAGCAGACCACGTTGGTCACCCATCCAAGTGTTAGCCAAGCCCAACACCGCTGATCTTCGGTGATCTGACTGGAACTGGTGTTACCAGTGCGGGTAGGCCGTTGCCATAATTCTGATGTACTTCTTAATAAACCTCAATGTCTCAATCAAAAAATACCTGCCAGAGGGAATGGTCCATTATATTGGACTGTATGAGCTCCCCAATATCACTGACTTGCTTCGTGGAACCCAGTCGTTTTTCAACTATTATGCTTTGCGTTTGGTATACCTAAGATATTTCATAAAACTGTGCGCCTGCTTAGCTGGATGGTAACTTGCTTGCCTCTCATGGAGCGGGCCCAGGTTAGATTAGCATCGGTGTTGGAGTTTTTCTTCGCTCCGCTCATGGATTGGGTGTTGTGTTGTCCTCATCAGCATTTCATCCTCATGACTGGCACGCGAGTCGCTCTCTGTGGCGTCGACTTAAATAAGACACGCACTTGGCGGCCGAACTTCCCCAGATGGGGCCTCCTGGCCAGCAATGTCATACGGTCACTTAATTTTTTTTCATAAAATTTGATTGTAACCAAGAAGTTCTTTCATATAATGATTTGGACAGTTACCGTAATGCATTTTCTGTTGTCATGCCTGCTGTGCTGGTAGACTCTCAAGCAGTATAGTGAGGATGTGAGGTCCAAAGAGCATCTTACGTCCATGGGGTATCTCAGCATATTGCTGCTCCGAGTCAGTGCCAAATGATGGAAGGCAAAAATGTGAACCGTAAGATACTCTGGAGTCAATGACCTACACTTCAATTTGTCAGTACTGTCTCACGGTTTACAACTCCCTTTGTAGGAAATAAAGTAAGCAGCATGAGTGTGGAGCGGAAATGGAAAGGAAAAGAAGCAACTCCACACATGCGTAAAGCACACTGTGGAAGTCAAATCACATACTTGTATATACTAGTGTATATCTTTGGAGAACTATTAACCTATAACTTACACGACAAAAATAAATAACATCTACACTCGTTCTATATTTAGTTAAATTACTATACACTGACACCCACGGCCTTCTTCGTTTGAACCTCGCAAATTCCCTACAGAGCCTTTAGAAATGCCCTTTCCTTTGACATACGAAACACACTACACTGTGTGATTCAGTGCATGTGGCCGTTTGCCCCAAAGGTTTACATTGTATACACCCAACCCATGCTATCACATATCGATATCACCAGACTTGTGCTCTACAGTTGTTAATGGAATAGCAAGTTTCTGTCTGACACCAACACAGGATCTGGTGGGCATAATGGCGGATATCAACTGAGCCACACCTCCAGTGGCTCTGTACTACGAGCGCCACCTGTTGCTGCGATACAGGATGGGAGGCAGCAGCAGCCACTCAACCCACTTGTGCTCGGAGCCACTTCGTCATGAGACGCTATGCAGACTCCATCTAGCTGCGGCTCTCACATCGTTGTTCATGCTTATTACAGCAACACTCTTGCTTGCTGATACTGATGAGCTGGACCCTGATTCTTCCTTCATCATTTGTACTGAGTCTTCCTTCACTTGAAAAATACAAGTTATGCAAATCTTCCATTTGCCTTGTTAGTTTGTTCGTTAATGATACTGCTCCTGTCCAGCTTTCCTACGACGAGAGTTGCCACTACACTGTGTAGTCCACCTCTCCTTACCAATGCGTATCAAGTCGTACGCAACACAACTGGTGTCATTGGTTCATTTCTTGGGCCCTTCCCAGGCATCATAACTGTATCTGTACCTGACACAATGAAAAATAAGACTCTCGGAAAGGGACAAATACAGGAACCATAGGCACAATAACAAAGCAGTGGACATAAATTGAGCATGTTGCTACTTACTTGTGTAGCCGATGACCATAGCACCTCCACAAATACCACTTGTGACACGGACATGTAGAGGGTCGGATGTGCAACGACTGCTACAGAGGGGTGTAAGAGCGATTCCTGTATTGATCAGGACGCTAATGGCTCTCCCACTTGGGCTACGGGGATTTTATGGGTTCTAAAGAGCTACATGGGGCCAGCGTAAGGAGAAGAGTGGCTGCAGCAAGACAGGGAGTTTGTGCAACAACTCATTATTACTCCAAGGAGCCAAATGAGTGGCAGATGCAGGCCCTTGTCCAGTACCAAAGCATGGTGTCGACCCATACTGCCCTTGTCAGGCATTGATCTCACGGCCCTCAGCAGTGATAAGTGGTGTTACGATGACAGTGCAACTGATGCCCCAGTATTGCCAAAGCCTTGCATGGTCTATGTATCTTGGTGGTGCTATGTCAGATGTTGATACATTTCAGTCATGGTGGCTGCGTCCCGTGTAGCTGAGGTGGGTGTCAGGCACTGGAAAGAACCCTGCATCTCAGTGAATAGGACAGTGTTGGTTCGACACTCACCTTTGTGGGAAGACCCCTAGCACATGGCCCCACCAGGATGGTGTTAGGATTTTGATGGAGTTGTGGCAGAAACCAACACACAACAAGTGGGGATTCAAGGCCCAGCTGTGGGAATGGATGGCTACATTGTACACACAACAGGCAGTTCTTGTTTCCACTGAGATCATATGTGCAGCCTACTAAGCGTCACCGAAGTGCCTTTAAACTGCCCATTGCCTCAATGGTCAGGTAGTAGTTGCAGAGTCACTGGCATGGCGTAATGCTGACGCAGCAAGTGTTGGCAGGCTCCTGAATTTTGCCACTAGGCCCTGTCTTGGAGCTGTGTTATTACATTTAGTTAGTTGGCTTCCCCATATGTAGGACAATTACAGAATACTATCAGACGTTTCAGTTTAACTGAAAATGAAACAAGTATCGAAATTACTGACTCATGGGTACAATAATAATACCTTATAAACAATAGGGATGTGGGTGGTGTGGAGTAGAACGTCCTGGAAGGTTTACTGCACACAGTTTCCAGTTGTCATTTATTAATAAAGATAGCGTCACATTGTTGCATTTGAAGGCAGAAACATCAATCGTGACCCATTGCAACAGGCATTTGCGTTTGGCCTCATTAGCCAATAAGTGAAACCTTTGTTCTAGTCAATCAAAGACACATTTACAACGTAGTTCTCTGTCTATTAAAAATCTGTCCGACACACGTATCAAAACGTAGTACAAATATACAAAATTATTTCACAGTTCTTAAACTCTTCATATAGCTCTAGTGCAACAATCACTCTTAACCTGAACACAGTCGAACGATTTACCTAAACAATCAACGGTAGCCATCAAATTAAATTTTTAATCATGAAACCTCTCCCATACGCATGGTACCGTCTGCACATACTTTCAGCGATACCGGAGCGCAAGTAAATTTAAAACTAACACATGCAGGCTCCTTTCACAACTCAAGATAGAGCAGATTAGATTAAAACACTTAAAGAAATACGTGATGAACAAGGGGAAAGAAAAAACCATTTTCAGTTACGAGAAGGGAAGAGGAGAAACAATTTTGCCATCGTAAACCGAACTCTCACTTGTACTGGATAGATACAATTATACTAACGTACTGACTGAGATGTTAAAAGTCACGGGATACCTCCTAAAATCGTGCCGGACCTCCTTTTGCCCAGCGTAGTGTAGCAACCCGACGTGGCATTGACACAACAAGTCGTTAGAAGTTCTCTGCAGAAATATTGAGCCACGTTGCCCCGATAGCCGTCCATAATTGAAAAAGTGTTACCGGTGCAGGAGCTTGGATACGAACTGAACTCTCCATTATGTCCCAAACATGTTCGATGGGATTCACGGTGATCTGGGATGCCAAATCATTCCCTCGAATTGTCTAGAATTTTCTTCAGACCAGTCGCAAACAATAGAGGTACTGCCATGGTGCAATGTCATCGATAGAATTTCCATAATCGCTTGGGGACATGAGGTACTTGACTGGCTGTATATGGCTTCCAAGTAGCTGAACATAACCACTATCAGTCAATCATTGGTCCTGTTATGCCACAGGATCCAGTCCATTCCATGGAAGCACAACCCACACCATTATGGCCCCAGCACTGGCTTGCGCAGTGTCTTGTTGACAACATCGTTCCATGGCTTGGTGGGGTCTGCGCCAAACTTGAATCCTTACATCACCTCTTGGCAAGTGAAATCGGGGCTCATCTGACAAAGCGACAGTTTCCCAGTTGTCTAGGATCCAACTGAAATGGTCACAAGCGCCGGAGAGGCCCTGCTGGCGATGTCGCGCCTTTCGCTAAGGCATTCGCATTAGTCGACGGCTGCCATAAACCATTCACGTCAAATTTTGCAACCCTGTCCTAACAGGTACGTCCGTCGTACATCTCACATTGAATTCTGCTGTTGTTTCAAGCAACGTTCTTTGTCTGTTGGCACTGGAAACTCTACGCGAACGCTGCTGTTCTCGGTCGTTACGTGAAGGACGTCGGCTACTGCTTTGCTCGTGGCGAGAGGTAATCTGAAATTTGATACCCACGCCATACTTTTGACACTGTGTGTCTCGAAGTACTGCATTCTCTAACGATATCCGAAATGGATTGTCCCATTGTCTATCTCCAACTACCACTCCGCGTTCGAAGTCTGTTAACTCCTCTCGTACGGCCATAATCACGTTAGAAACCTTCGCACATGAATCACCTGCTTACAAATAACAGCTCCGTCAGTACACTATCCTAATATGTCTTGATACACGATGCCACAGGCACCTGTGGATGTGCACATCGCTGTTCAAATGGATCTAAGCACTATGGGACTTAATAACTGCGGTCATCAGTCCCCTGGACTTAGAACTACTTAAACCTAACCTAAGGACATCACACACATCCATGCCCGAGGCAGAATTCGGAAATGCGACCGTAGCAGCAGCGCAGTTCCGGACTGAAGCGCCTAGAACCGCTCGGCCACAGCGGCTGGTGCACATTCCTGTCCCATGACTTCTGTTACCCCATTGTATAACATAATAGGACAGGAATTCATGTAAGAAGGGTACAATAACGCACCGCAACAGTGGACACCAACATAATCAAAAGAACCCCAAGACAAGGCCGTTGTACATGACAAGACATCTAGAAAAAACGTCGGCCTTACACTAGTGAAGCACAGTGTCTCCCAAGCAACGTCATTCAGAACAGAATGACACAATGTATAGCACACAATGTCGCTCAAACACTGTTAACCCACATTCTAGGTAAGCTCCAGTAAAGAGGGAAACACTCAGATAGCTTCTACTACAAGAGACGCTTTGCCCATCACAATAAGCAGTCCGTGACTACAACCCGACGATCAAGAGCGGTATCGCTCTTTACCCTCAAGCAACCACAGTAGTTAACCTTGCTAATATGCTCATATCACTTCCAAACTCACTAGAACGTGACAAGCATAGCATGAAATGGAGCTCCGGACTTCACACCCTCAACAATAAGATGGCAGGTAAAGATCCTGCACACATTGTCTTTAATTCCACTGCATCAATCTGGGCATCGTACTCTGTACACGGCGGCGAATAAGGCAAGAACACAGGCTGCATTAACAGCCAGTACCCACAAACCATCCGGACACTGAACTGCATAACAGACAGGGAGCAAACTGCGGCCGGGCGGCCTATAATCTTTGGCGGAGGACAGACACTGCTGACGTGGGCTAGTGATCGCACCTCAGTGACTTGAAACATAGACTGGCTGATACCATCGCACTCCAGCCGACGAAGTATTGCCTATCCTACTGGACTCTGCTATTGCCATTGCTGCTCCAGTTCCAGTGCGGCCACAGATAACATTCACCATACAGCACGCCTGGCAAGCCCCTCTCATAGCTGTGGCAGAGACTTTCCTGGAACGGCTCGAATAACTTAACGTTATTCACTTGTGTCGCATTTCTTCCCAGTGCCCACATCACACGCAGGCACACACTACAATACACTAATTATAACTCATACCACATACACACACACACATACTTGACAGGTGTCATGACACTGACGATACTTCAACCATTATTAAAGTCTTCCTATTTCCCCCTGACAATAAGGTTTCATTGAGTGAAATGGAATCTGGAATCGAATAGCATGTATTGCTTATCCAATAAACAACAGAGATGAAACATTGGTGCACATTACAAGTTTACGAGTATGAATGAGAATCATAATAGGAATTACAGAATTGACCTGATATGAAGGTTGAAATTACGGAACTTGAGCAGAATTTCCAAAGCCCTTCACCCGAGGGGCACATCAATTGAAAGTCTCAAACTATCGTAACAGTAGCTAACGTAACGTGCTTCTAAGTAAATATTAGGCTTTGCAGCAATGATACCAAATGAAATTAAGGTTGAAGTTCCCTCTAGTCAACAACATTCCAAAGCCAAACCATTGTCAAACTGCCGGACAGGTGTCCATAATTAGAATCTGAAACTTACATGTGACTATCGCAGCAATCAGTAGTAAATTACAAGAGAAAATATTTAAGTTAGTTCAAACGGTAAGGCCTCTTCCCGAGTATCATCGAGAATCACATATTTGTCGCAAAGGTTGTCCATAACTGACTTTTTTATTTTGAGCTATCAGTCTTCTGTCTTGTGCGATTCGGTCCGCCATGAATTCTGCTCCTGCGCTAACTTTCTTATCTGAGACTATCACTTGCACCCTACGTCCGCAAATATTTGTTGGGTGCATTCAAGTCTCTGTGTTGTGTAATTTTTACGCTCTACAGTTGGCTATAGTACCATGGGCGTAGCTCCCTGATGCCTTAACAAATGTCCTCTCACCTTGTCTCTTCTTCTCGTCAGTGTTTTCTATACATTCCTTCCTTCGCCGACTCTGTGGAGAACCTCCTCATTCCTCAGCTTATCAGTTTATCTAATTTTCGACATTCTCCTGTAACATCACGTCTCAAATGCTTCTATTCGCTTCTGTTCCGATTTTCCCAGAGTCCATGTATCGCTATCATACAATGTTATGCTCCAAACATACATTCTCAGTAATTTCTTCCTCAAATTGAGGCCTTCTTCTGATATTACTAGACTGCTCTTGGGCGGGAATGCCATTTTTGCCAGTGCTAGTATGCTTGTATGTCCTCCTTGCTCCACTCGTCATGGGTTACTTTTTCTCCCCAGATAGCACAATTCCTGAACTTCGTCCAATTCGTGATCACCAATCATGACGCTTTGTTTCTCGCTGTTCTGATTTGTGGTACGTGTCAGTACCTTTCTCTTTTTCAAGTTTAGTCTGAGTTTATATTCTCTGTTCGTTGACCTGTTCATTTCATCTAACAGATCCTGTAATTATTCTTCACAGTCACTGAGAATAGCAATCTCATCATCGAGTTTTATCATTGATATCATTTTACGCTAAATTATAACTCCACTCTAAAAACTCTTTCAGTTCTCTCATTGGTTCTTCGATGTATAGATTGAACAGTAGGGTGAAAGATTGTATCCTTTTGTTACACGCATTCTAATCCAAGCACTTCGTTCTTTAACTTCCAGTCACATTGTTTCGTCATGGTTATAGTACATATTGTATATTACCCGTATTTCCCTACAGTTTACGCCTATTTTACCAGAAATTCGAGCACGTTACAAAATTTTGCGTTGTCGAACGCTTCCTGTGGATTGAAGAATGCCGTGAACGTGTCTTGGTTTTTCTTCAACCTCAGGTCCATTATCGAGTGCAACGTGAGAACCGCCTGTTTAGTGCCTTTAATCCAAACAGATCGTCATCTGGCAGATCCTACGTTTTTTTCCCATATTCAATATATTACTCTTGTCAGCATCTCGGATGCATAATGTGTTAGGCTGATTCTGCAACAATTTTTCGCCCCTATATGCCCTTGCTCTCTTTGGAAATGTGTTGATGATATTTATCCGAAAGTCGGATGGTACGTAGCCAGTCTCATAGGTTTTATACACAAACATGGTCGTTTGGTAGAGGCTTCTCCCAATGATTTAGAAATTTCGACGGAATATTTTCTATGCTTTCTGCCTTATTTAATCACAAGTCATCCAGAGCTCTTTAACCCTGACTGCAAATTAGGTTTCCGGATGTCATCTCTACCGACTCCAACTTCTTCCTCCAATACATTAAACGAGTGACGCCCTTCGAAGAGCCCTTCAGTAGATCTGCTCTGCATTCCATAGCCTTTTCACCTTGGCTGACTTGTATTTGCTATTTATTTCAGTCCTAAAGGATCAATATTGCTCTTTATCTGTCTTTCCCGGAGTATTTGTGTACTGTTTTCTTATATAGCCTCGCAAACCATGAATTCTCTCCAGCGATCCTGAAGTACGTAGATTTGGTACACCTTTGAAACTAAACACAGGACTTACACAATACACCTCAAAAGATACTTCCTGTGATGCCGGATGTTTCCTAACATTTCGAATCTACAGGGCATACATCATACTGAAACAATCATAAATGATGTAATTCTAACGACGCCGTTAAAGTTGCATAAGAACGGGGAAAAAATAAAATGAAACCATTATAACGTTCATGATTACCAAATGCTTTTACTTTTTCATTTAACCTGATATGATTAAGGCCATATGGCCCTCTCTTACATTGGACAAGGATTGCAAACATACAATTCCTTTAGACATCATAGTTACCCGATAAATAAAAGTTTTAATATGACACATAGTATTAAATTGGTTGAGTGTCTATAGCGGCAATTTTAGTAAATAATACTGACTATGAACTAATTAAGTTACTACTGGGAGTATTTGTACTATTGTTGCTACTATTACTAAGAGTAATAGTTGTAATAGTAATAATAAAGGTAATGATAATAATAGTGACAAGAATACCAGTAATGAAAATAATAACAATAATGTTAATGGCAGATATTAATAGGATATATAGATGTACAAGATAAATATTTTCTGATACAGCTCTGGGGAAAAGAAATTTAAGGAGTCTGCATCAACTAAGAATACTGTAAAACGAGGGAGATCTGGTTGGCAACAAGAATGTACAAGAGTGACAAGTGTGTGCAGGCACAATGGTAACCATTGTTGTTGCTTTAGCAGATATGTCATTAACTGTCTTCTCAAGGTAGAGATGTTAATCAGTTCTCTAATATAGAGTGCGAAGTCCTTTCAGAGTCGGATTTCTGAGACTGGGAATGGCTTCGGGAAAGTGGCTGAATAGTGAAATTGGACAGAAAGAATTTTGCTGTGGTGGGAACAGGTGTTTCTTGCCATTTTTTCATACAAGAGCGATAAGGCCGAGAAGAGATATGATGAACAGTGTACGTTCGTAAGGCAACAGTGAAGAAAGAGGGTTCGGGAATCTCGACGTTTGTCTGCACACAGCCAGGGTAGTTGTGCGTACGATGGTGAAATACGATCAAAGAGTCAAACATCATAGACATAACGAACACAGGCGCTCGTAACCAGTTCCAGGCGCCGTGAGCAATCCTTAGAAACGCCTGCAGGATAATACCGCCGTAATCAACAACTGGAAGTACAGGTCTAAGTTTCTTGTTCGGCTCAAGAGGAAAGATCCGATTATATTTTTCTAGGGCATGAAGAGGTGGGGATTGAGCCATGCCGGCTTGCGGCTACCGATATTTGTTCAGAGATTCTAACTTTTCGGCGATTGTGAGCCCGTCACGAGGTGGCGCGGCAAGGAGCGGATCGAGAGACAAGTGCGAGTGAGTTTAGTGGGGAGTTGGAGAGAAGACGGAGTGATTGCCCAAGGAGGGTACACCGATTGGTGAAGAGGTGTTTCGAAAAGACATTGTAGAGGCGACAGTTGTAATGTGACCGAGCGCCTCGCGTCCGACTCTGCCCAGATACTCCACACACTTAACACGAACAATGTCCATTTTACAAAGCAGCGTCGCTGTAGTTGAACGAGAACTAACTGGGTAATATGAGGTACTTCACCCTGTCTAAGACTTACGGCACGGTTCCAACAACCACATGAAATAAAGGAAGGAAGATTTGGGTTTTACGTCGCGTCGAAAACGAGCTTCTTAGCGGCGGTGCATAAGCCGTGACCTTTCAAAAACACCATCCCGGCATTTACCTGCAGCGATATGAAGATATCACGGAAATACCAAAGCTATCCTGCCGGACACGGGTTTAAAACGTCGTCTTCCCGACTCGGTCCCAAATATGTTGATCAGTCTTTGCCACTCTGACACATATCTTCTGACCCACTACTTTACTCACACTGTACGATAGAAGAGCACAAGTCAACTACTACTGTGGATATGAAACTTCCTGTCAGATTATAACGATGTGCCGAATCCAGACTCGAACTCGGGATCTTTGCCTTTCGCGGGCAAGTGCTCTACCAACTGAGCTACCGAAGCACGACTCACGCCCCGTCCCCACAGCCTTACTTCTGCCAGTACTTCGTCTCCTACCTTCTAAACTTTACAGAAGCTCTCCTGCGAACCTTGCGGGACTAGCACTCCTGAAAGAAAGGATATTGCCGACACATGGCTTAGCCACAGCCTGGGGGATGTTCCCAGAATGCAGAGTGAAAATTTCATTCTGACTACTGTGAATAGTTTATCAACACTCTGTCTTTCATAAATTTAAGTTGGTGATTCATCATAAAATCCTCTTAACAGTTTGTCTTCATTTTTCAAAGTCTTTGGAATCTCGCAGTAGCCGGCCCCATGTCTGGTATGTTATCTCCTTTGTCTGGTCTATCCATCATCTCTGTGGTCTTTCCTGCCGCTTTTTCCCTTCCACCTTACCTTGTATGATCATCTTTTCAAAGTCATCCTAATGTCTTCGAATTTTGTGATCAAAGAACTGCAGAGTTTACTGGAAACAAATACTGTACAATTTCTTCTCCACACTCATTTACTGAAACATGGATATGTTGGTCCGCTTGTCCATCCATGATACTCTCATCAACCTGCTATATGTCCACACCTCAAAAGTGTCAACTCTTTTCCTGTTCCCTTTTGTTATTTTCCATGTTTCAGTGCCTTAAAGGAAAACTGGAAACAGAGATTTCAGCAACCTCAGTTTAGTATGTCTGGTTAGGGCTCGATGTTTCCAAATTACTGTCAGCTTCGATGCAGCATCCCTACCCAGAAAAATCCTGTCTCGTATTTCCTGTGTAGAGCCTCCCTCTTTGTGAACAACTGAGCCCAGGTAGACAAAGAGTTCGACTTCTTCGTATTCTGATGACACATTACTATCTGGAAGTCTCTCACATCTGTCAGTCATCATGATCTTAGTCTTTTTCTTGCTAACTGACAGTCCAGGTATCTCGCTTTCTCTCCTAACTCTCTCCAGTAGTTCCTTCAGCACCACTTGTGATTCTGCGTACAACCTAAAATCTCTAGTTTTTTGTCCTACAATTTCGATCCAACTAGTTCAGCCATGAAGACTTTTACTCATTACATACTCTCCGTAGATGTTAAATAGAACAGCCAACAGAATGCATCCCTGTCTAACATGGTTCAAAAAAAAGAACTTGAAATAGTCTTACTTAGTCTAATTACTGCCTACTATCAGAGAAGAGATTTCTGAAGTAGTATTAAGATATTCAGGAACGTCCTTTCTGCTAGAACGCTCCAGAGTTTTACACGGAACACAGTCTAAAGCCTTGCTATAATCCAAAAAAATAAAGAAATAATGGGGTGTGTAATTCCCTACATTTATCAGTTTGCTGTCTGACATTGATAATCTATTTTCGTTTTCCTTTATCATTCGTAAATCCAGCTTGCTCTGGTGATATTTCTTTATCTGAGTAGGTCCTCAGCCATTCATGCATGACATTTAGAAGAAACTTAGTGGGACGTAAAATCTAAGAAAAGGGTCTGTAGTTCTCACAATGCTTACGAAACGAAAGAGTTGCTGACATATATTTCATGGATTATTTTTAAACAAAACCGCTAGGAGCTTTGCTTGTTTCAGCAGTAAAAAAAAAAAAAGCTGTCACGCTAAGGTACTTTCTTATTTTTCATTTCTGTTGTGTAAACATCGGAAACATTTTATGGTGCCCAGTCTGCTACTTCCACCAGAAGGATCATTCAGTTACAACGACTTTCAAAGCACTTCACTAACTTGTGAGTGCTCAGTTAATAACTTAGTGATGGTAATATGTGATTCATATAGGAGTCAGTCCACAGTAGTTAATACAGGTCCGTAGAGAATTAGTAAAGTTACTCTCTCTCGTAGTTAAAAATATTAATAAACATTTTATTTTTACTATTGATCTTGATGGATACACTTCAAAACTCAATGTCAAGAGATAAAACAGTAAACTGAAGGAATTCAGCTTAACCATTCTCAGGTAACAGCGGAAATAAGAGCTTTAGAATTTAACATATACCAAAGTAGTCGTATTTCTCTAGTTTCAAATGAAGCAATTCACAGAGTGGGCTTCAGAGGTGAGCTTCTTTCGTTTGTCCTCAGTCTTTTGGAGATGTAGAGACTGCCCAGATGTAAAGTGTTTTGTTTGACCTAGGGTACCTATAAAAATTCTGTATTATATGAAATGAATCAGTAGTCGATGTTTAGAAAGAACAATACATGATATTTGTCAAAAATGAAAACACACAAAAGCAATAACAATTTTATTGAAAGACTTACAAAGGTATCACTTATACAGTCACAAATCTTTCAAGAACTTTGAGGTTGGGTCAGCAACGCGGCCTTAGAAGAGTTAACAATGATTGCTCGAATCGCTGTGAGTGGTGGTGTTAATTAACCTCACCACGTATTGGCAGAAGAAACGAAGAAAATTTTGGAGGAGGCGAGGACGAAGCACGACAAGCAAGAAGGGTAGCAAAGCACGCGAAGGGAGAGAGTAAGAAAATACAAGAAATTTGTAGAGAGGCAATGTTAAAATTAGAGACTAGTTTCGAAATCCTGAAGAAGCACCGAGAGGAGAGGGACAGACTGCCAGATAAGTCGGAGATGCATATGGACCAACTAGAAGATTATATGGGGACAAACTCCAAGAGGCCTTGCATCGATCACAGAACTGGGAAATGGTAGCTGAGGTGATCACAAAGCCACAGACTGGACTACATGGCACTCACGCAGAGTACAAGGTAAAATTGACAGATGTGTAGTTGCGTTCAGATCTTGGTAAAGCTTAGGATAAAGTCATCCACTTCGAGAGGAAGGAAGTAGACATGTGGCTAGAGAATACTATTAAATTTTAAACAGAGGAGATATGCAAAACGGGGGAATACAAAAAATAAACTTAGTAATGCAGATTGCAGAACGACCGTGAATAAAAGTGTGCATCAAGTTGGTAGTACCAAATCAGTCATTAACGCACCAGCAGCTAGTGTCGTGGTTGTTGACAAGCCGGTAACGAACGGAAATTGTGATCACCGCATGGATTTTACTTTTAGGGAAATTATGTGCTACGAGATTTAAGTGTTGTCCTGTATGATCACGGAATTCAGAGACATGAATCCATCCGGTGGATTCGGTGCGACTATTTGATAATTTCTTTAATACAAAATGATCAGGACTTCGTCACCTCGAATTGGTAATGGCGCACATAAAACCAACAGGCAGTGAATAGGAAATGCTCTTCGTTTGTGACTCTCTGGGAGGAACTTCTCAAGGTATATTGACTACACGTAAAAGAATATAATATTAAAGAGGAAAAACTACACAAATGTGTGGTTCCTGGAGAGGGGCAGAAGCCTTTTTAGTAGTTGCGGGGGCAATACTCCGGATGATTGAGTGATCTGGCCTTGTGAAATCAACCAAAACGGCTTTGCCATGCTCGTACTGCGAACAGCTCAAAGCAAGGGGAAACTGTAACCGTCATTTTTCCCGAGGGCATGCAGCACTTCTGTGTGCTTAGTAAACAATCCCGTAAGATATGTTAATGAGTTAACTCAATCACCTGAAAATACCGTAAAATGCCGAAACCTAGATCGTAATTAAATAAACGATATTAGAGCCAAATTGTGGGGTGTTCATTTTAAAAAAGCTATATGGTTAAATGGTGATGGAATCCTCTTGGGTAAAATATTTTGGAGGTACAACAGTCCCCCATTCGGATCTCCTGGAGACGACTACTCAGGAGAACGTCCTATCAGGAGAAACAAAACTGGCATTCTACGGATCGGAGCGCGGAATGTCAGATCCCTTAACCATGCATCTAGATTAGAAAATTTAAAAACAATGGAAGAACTCGTAGAAGGAGACCTCACAGAAGATCAGTTTGGGTTCCTGAAAAACTAGGAAAACTCCAGGCAATACTGACCCTACGAGTCCTCGTAGACTAAGGAAATTAAAATTCTAACGGTGGATCGGGTAGAATACAGGGAACTACACAGTTTGTCCAGAAACCAGACTGCTGTTATTAGAGTCGAGGGGCATGCAAGGGAAGCAATTGTTAAGAAGGGAGTGAGACAGGGCTGTAGCCTATCTCCGATGTTATTCAATCTGTATTTCGAGCAAGCAGTAAAAGAAAAAAAATTAATAAGAATTTAAGTCGAGGGAGAAGAAAAACAAACTTCAAGGTTTCCTAATGTCATTGTAATACTGTCAGAGACAGTAAAAGAATTGAAAGAGCAGTTTAAAGGAATGGACAGCGTATTGAAAGGATGATATAAGATGAACATCAACAAAGCCAAACGAGGATAATGGAATGTAGTCGAATAAAATCAGGTGCTGCTGAGGGATTTAAATTAGGAAATGAGACCCTTAAAGCAATAGATGAGTTCCTCCTACATGCGAACGAAAATAATTGATGAGGGTGGAAGTAGTGAGGAAATAAAATGTAGACTGGCAATTGCAAGAAGAGCGTTCCCGAATAAGAGAAATTTGCTAACATGGCGTTTACATTAAAGTGCCAGGTAATCTTTCCTGAAAGTATTTGTATGGTGGGTAGCCGAGTATGGAAGTAAAACATGGACGATAAACAGTTTAGACAAGACGAGAATGGAAGCTTTTGGAACGTAATGCTACAGAAGAGCCGGCCGCTGTGGTCAAGTGGTTCTAGATGCTTCTGTCCGGAACCGCGCTGCTGCTACGGTCGCAGCTTCGAATCCTGCCTCGAGCTCGGATGTGTGTAATGTCCTTATGTGAGTTAGGTTTAAGTAGTTCTAAGTCTAGGGGACTGATGACCTCAGATGTTAAGTCCCATAGTTATTAGAGCCATTTTTGAGCTACAGAAGACTGCTGAAGATTAGGTGGGTAGAGCACTTAACTAATGTGGAGGAACTGAATAGCATTCGGGAGAAAAGAAATTTGTGACACAACCAAACTAGAAAAAGAAGACCAAGAGATGAATACACTAAGCAGATTCAAAAGGACGTAGTTTGCTGCAGTTACTCGGAGATGAAGAGGCTTCCACGGGACATAGTTGCATGGAGAGCCACATGAAACCAGTCTTCGGACTCAGTACCACAGTAACAAGATTAAAGGGGAAATGTTATGTTTGGTGCAATAAGAGAGACGAGATTCGAGAACCCAGTCCGATTGTTCAACGAACTAGGAAGGTGTAAAAAAGAAACCTACAGAATACAAATACTATAAATATTCTTGGATAACTATGATTTTTATATAACTGCGGTTAAAAAACTAGACATTAGAATGAAAATGAAAAAAAAGAAGAGTATCATTCTTCTTATGGATCGATGTGCAGCATATTCACCTCAAGCAGTTTTGGAAAAGGTTCGAGTGGAATTTTTCTCTCAAAACTGTTCCACTGTTTTGCAGCCATTTGATTTGGGCATTATTACAAATTTCAAAGTGCATCATAGATAAAAGAAATTGGTTCAGCATTTGATAGCGCTGACTGATGCAGGAAATAACAATCTCTCCATGGACTTACTGCAAGCCGTGGAATGTTTTTCGGCTGCGTGGCAGCTGGTGTCATCCAATAAGCAACTCCTTCCGTAAACCAGGTGCCTTACTGGAAGAGGCTGCCGCTGATGATAATGGCGGTGGAGATGGTGAAGTCGTGTCTGGTAATGAGTTAGCTCTAGTGGAGGGTGCATATTTCTACAATTTCGTACATTTTGATGATTATCTCGTCGCGCGTGCGGAGCTACAAGATGAGTAGATTATTGCTGATCTCTGCCAACAATGCGATGATGATCAAGAAGGTGGACCAGCTTCGATTGACAGTGATGGAGATGGAGATGATGACGTGAATCTGAAAACACCTAAACTGAGTGAAGTGTTATGTGCAAACAGTGCGTGCAGGCGTTAAATCATTACAAAAAGTTGTAATGAAAAAGCTCTGAATTGAATAATAAGTTCGCAAACTGAGGAGTATGGATGTAATGCACGGTAAGTAAAAGAAGCTAAATTATCTGAGTTCTGTAGAGGACAAGGGGTTATTTTTACGAAATATGATGCGAAATTGCGATTTAGTGTATTTCAGTGCGTGATGCGCCAGCCTCACGACAGACGGCGGACAAAGGCTGGCCGGCGCGTTATGCAGGTGACACAGTTTTGTAACGAACGTCGGTATGTGTGTACGTGCGCGGCAGCCATCAACAACCAGAACGCAGCATTAGCAGAATTATGCAGGCGCGGGCCGCGTGTGGCGCGGTTGCGTTAGCCAACTCAACGCGAACGTTCTAATAAACACAGCACGGCGTAACCGTCGGATTCAGCAGCGGTCTGCACTATTTAAGGGCATCATAGGTGGGCGTCGGCAGCAGTTTGACCGATAGGGCGTTCGGTTGCTGTTTACGTCATCGTCATCAGTGTCGCTGTCCCCGAGGACTGGCTGGCAGAGTTCGTTGCCCGCTGCTGCACCGGTGACTCCCGGCGTCGTCACGAGCCACAGCGTCTGCAGGAGGAGTGCTAGGCAGGGCCTCGTGTCGCTGACCTCCTACTGCCTGTTCAGCCACTGACCGAGCATGGCGTCGCGTTCCCTGGGCTGCGCGCATCAGCATGTCTCCACCACGACACGAGTGGTGAGGCTGAGCTACTGGAAAATGTATTGGAAGAACCAACAATAAAGTGGACGATTGCTAAAAACAGCCAACTTCTTCTACCCAGCCGCACCCTACAACCCCGACCACGTCACCCGTTCCGGTCATCCTATATTACAAGTGGTGTCAGTCGGGAAACCTGTTACAATAGGTGACAGTAGTGGTCTTCTCCCTGGAGTTTGAGGAAATTGGGGCTGGTAATCGACGAGGATATGTGGCCCTCGAGAAGGGCTACAATGGATCAGCAACTCCTGCAACATGACAAGTAAGTGCCATTTTTTCGTTTGGTGGTTTGTCTGAACCTGTAGCACAGTCCGTCTTCACTTCCTGTTCTTCTTTCTGGGCTTACTGTAGTTTTGATTCGATAGTTGGTAGTGATGGAGCGGTCTGTGTCAGCTGGGGTGGCTATTCAGCAGCTACTTGAGCGAGTGTCGGAATTAGAGATAGAACTTGCTCGGTCTAAAGAAGCGAGCAAGGAACGGTTTCCTGTTAATGCAGTAATTCTTGGCACTACCGCTGCGTCTTTGGTCACCCCTTTCTCGGGAAAAGCTGGGGAGAATGTTATATCTTTTTTGAGAACCTTAGCATGGCCGCTACATTGGTAAATTTGCATGTGGCTAAGTTGAAAGTTACTGGGGATGCCAGAGCGTACGTTACATGCCATGAAGAATTAAGGGATGCTCAGACATTTGAAGTATTCAAAGAAGGGTTGCTGGAAAGGTATCGGAGGCAAAATACGTCTAGATATTATTTGTAACAATTGAATAGAAAGGAATGGGGAATCAATAGAAGCTTTTGTAGATCGAATTCGAAAAATTATTGTTAATACCTATGAGCTAACGGATTCTGATAGGGTTAATGAAGCCATTCTGCAGGAAGCTGAGCAGAGGGCACTAGACGCATTTTTGCCGGGAATACAACCCGAAACCTTCGGGAAGTTTACGATGGAATTCCCTAAGACTCTCAATGGGGCACTCGGAATCGCTGTGGCGTTAGAGGAAGTTGAAGCAGTAACAAAGCCACGGGTCACGAAAGCAGTGATTAATGCAGAAGTAAAATGATTCAGATGTGGTCGGATGGGACATATTACACACGATTGCAAGGAAGTGCAATGCAGGAAATGCAGACGTTGGGGTCATCAGGAGCGTGATTGCAATGTGTCTTGGCAGAAACATGATAGAAAACCGCAAGGTAGGCCTCACCCCTTTCAGTTAAACGGGGCAGGGGGTGGTGTGCCCACTGGGTCTCAGGTATCCGTGGCGAGTAAAGTGGAATTGAAACCACCATGCTGGGCGTTAAGTGGCGTGGGTGGGGGACAGGTGAATCCACTCGGACCAGTGGTTTAAACTTCCGAGTGGAAATGAGGAACTTCCAGGTAAAGGTAGAAGTTCTTCCAGTTGTTGGCAGCAGCTATGATGTCATACTCGGATTGGATTTACTGGTTGCATATCACGCAAAAGTTAACCTGGGACGGCGTACAGTAGAATTGGACGGAATACAATTTCGCCTAGGTTCTGCCGCCGAAAAACTGTTACTGTCGCAAGGAACCACCCAGACGTCGGGTGGGCCACCTAAACTGTGTACAAGGTCCCTTAGGATTAACTCGCGGGATACTATACCGAAGGGTACAGAGAAAATAATCTGGGGAGATGTTGGAGCTAGCATGCCGGTAAATTGGTTGTGTGTCGTTGAACCTTTGTCTGGGAATGAGCCGCTGGATAAAATGAAGGGTTTTACCCACCGTAGCGTGTCCTATGTGCTGGAGATAGAAGGGTGAAAGGTTACGCCTGTCAGTGTTGATAAATGTAGCCTTAAAGAGGTGCAGTTAGCACGAGGTACGGTGATAGCGAATCTGGGGATAATAGAGGCAGATGTCCTGAATAGGCTGGTCTGAGTCGCCGAGCGGTTCTAGGCGCTACAGTCTGGAACCACGCGACCACTATGGTCGCAGGTTCGAATCCTGCCTCAGGCATGGATGTGTTTGATGTCCTTAGGTTAGCTACGTTTAAGTAGTTCTAAGTTCTAGGGGACTGATGACCTCAGAAGTTAAGTCCCATAGTGCTCAGTGCCACTTGAACCGTTTTTGACCTGAATAAGGATTCCGCAGCGGATTACACAATGCCGGGAGAGTCTGTCAGATGGTCCGCACTGAGGGGTAAAGCAGCACATTTAGAAGGGCAAGACAGAGAAGTCATGGAGAATCTTTTGTCGGAATATAAAGAGTTTTTTAATTCTAATGGTCCACTGCCCGCCACACTGTTAGTTCAGCATTACAACCCAGTGAGAATGAAGCGCCGGTGTATAAACGTCCATATCATGTTCCGAAACGTTTACAGCCTGTCATGGAAGAATATTAATCAACAGCTTAGGGATGCGATAATAGAAACCAGTAGTAGTCCCTGGTCCGCTCCTGTCGTAATAGTGGTTAAAAAATTACTTTATGGAGGCAAGGCATATCAGTTTTGTTGTGATTATCGTTTCCTGAATCAAAAAACTGTATCGGATGCATACCCAATGCCTAATATCACTGAAACTTTGGGTAATTTGGGTTCGTGTCGGTACTTGACGACCTTGGATCTTCGAAGCGGGTAGCACCAGCTGGAGGTCGCCCCGGAAGACCGACCGAAGACAGCTTTTTCAACACCTACAGGTCATTTTCAGTATCGGCGAATGCCTTTCGGACTCAAAAATGCTTCGGCACTTTCCAATGGTTACTAGATAGCGTGTTACGAGGGCTGAAACCTACTCAGTGTATGGTATATTTGGATGACATAATTGTTTTCTCAAAGGACGTGCAAGAACATGTGCGCCGTTTGCGAGCAGTTTTCGATCGTCTGAAAGCAGCGCGGTTAACTCTTCATATGGAAAAATGTCATTTTTTGTTGCAAGAAGTCCGTTATTTAGGTCATATTATAGGACAGGAGGGTGTCTGTACGGATCCAAAACTTGTAGAGGCGGTAATGAATTTTCCGACACCTACGAAAATAAAAGAGTTGCAGTCTTATTTAGGTCTCGCCAATTTTTACGGGAGGTATATTCCAAAATTTGCCGTAATTACAAGGCCAAATGGGTCAAATGGCTCTGAGCACTATGGGACTTAACATCAGAACTACTTAAACCTAACTAACCTAAGGATATCACACACATCCATGCCTGAGGCAGGATTCGAACCTGCGACCATAGCGTTCGCGTGGCTCCAGACTGAAGCGCCTAGAACCGCTTGGCCACACTGGCCAGCAATTGCAAGGCCCCTCACGCAGTTGTTGAAGAAGGGAGCAAAATTTCACTGGTCAGCAGAATGCGAAGAGGCTTTTCAAAAGTTAAAAAACTTGTTAACATCTAGTCCAGTTTTGGCTTTTCCCGAATTTGGTAAACATTTTATATTATCTTGTGACTCTAGAAATTTTGCTTTGGGTATTGTATTATCTCAGGAAATAGATGGGCAGGAACAAAAAATAGCATATGCTTCCAGACAGCTAAACAACGCAAAAAAAGTTACTCAACAACCGAGAAGGAGTAGTTGGCATTAATTTCGGACTAACCTATTCCTGGTGTATTTGTATGGACGACGTTTCAAGGTGGTTACTGACCATGCAGCACTTAAGTGGTTGTTAGGACTTAAAGACACAATGAGTAGATTAACTAAGTGGGCTTAGTGAGTACGATTTTGAAGTGATTCATTGATCGGGTGAATCGCATGGAAACACGGATGGTCTGAGTCGTAAAGTATGCGCCATGGAACGCACAGGAATAAATGAGAACAAACGGAAGGAGGCACAAACCGCAGACGCAGATTGTCAGTGATTTACTTCGCAGTGACCATTTGTTGTGGAAGATTGTATATTGTACCGCAAAACTAGGAACGGTTCATGCACAGTCGTACCAGAAAAATTACGAAGTGAAATTTTAAGGCAAGCACATGATTCAATGATTTCTGGTCATTCGGGTCGAAGAGCAACGGAAAGGAGGGTAGCACAAGTTATTGGTGGTCAACGCGTAGGCAAGATGTCGGTCAGTAAATAAAGAATTGTATTCCATGTGCTCAATGGGCAGAACTGACTCATCAGAAAATTGTGTTGCAACGACTACTGGAAGCGGATAGACCTCTCCAATTACTTGGCGTAGACGTCTTGGGACCGTTTGTGCAAATGCCGGTAGGTAATCGCTATGTTTTGACAATAATAGATCATTTTATGTGCCATGTGTCTATGACAGCTATTCTGGACGAGCGAGCCAAAACAGTGGATCACGCCATGGTACATCAATGGATATTGAAATTCGGAACAAATGAAATATTATTACAGCTCAATGGTCAAAGTTTATGTCCGATTTGATGAAACAGTTATGCAAGTCGTTGCATGTAAAGAAATTGAGAACAAGCGCGTTACACCCGCAGGCTAATGGTCGGACCGAGAGAGTTAATCGTACAATAGCTGAGATGTTATTATGTAAATTCGCTACACAACAACTGGGATGCCTGTTGACGTTTTTAACCACGGCGTATAACTCAAAAGTGCATGAAAGTACAGGATTGTCTACGTATGAAGTACTGTTCGGTCGGAAGATGCCATCTCCGTTTGAATTGCTCAAGACCCCACCAGGAATCGATGTTTTGGCTGTCAAGGATTTATTACTTTTGAATACATTATGGGAGTGGCAGTGATCAATGTCTTACAAATATTTATTATTAAAAACAGTCTTGATCACGATGTATTTATCAAGGTGACCAAATTCGACCAGTACTGTGGTCATCTTCAGACCATTGAGTAGGAACCTCTTTCTGTTGGAGAATCCAACAGAAAGAGGTTCCTGCTCAATGGTCTGAAGATGACCACAGTAGTGGTCAAAACTGGTCACCTTGATAAATAAATCGTGATCAAGACTGTTTTTAATAGTAAATATTTGTTAAGGATTTATCCACAAAGTTGAAGACAATCTGGCAGCAGGTGAAAAAATGAAGACTAAAGCGTTAGAGAGGCAGGATAAGGTTCACAATAGAAAGGCAGCTTTACCCAAGTATCGTGTAGGACACTGGGTGATGGTGACTAATCCATATGTGCCAAAAGGCAAAACGAAAAACTTTGTATCCCGTTATCAAGGTCCTTTCCAGGTGATCGAGATGACATCGCCGGTGAATGTCAAATTACACCTTCCGACTCGTCCTACTATTGTGCATGTGAGCCGAATGAGGCCTTTCAAGGGGAATTTTGAGGAACTTCCTTCTTTGTCTGCAGTAAATTCTAGTGGAGAGAATGATGAATCTAAGAAAAAGAATAAGAAAGGAGTACGTAAACAAGAGAACCAAGTTAATTGTGGAAGCGATCAGACATACTATTATGCTCTTAGGCCACGCGTAGAAAGGAAGAGGTAATGTGTTTCTTCAGAGGCGTGACACTCTGGTAAGAGCAGCAGTTCCAGCGTCATGGGTTGCACTGAAGAGGGAGGGTGTGGACTATCTCTCAGCATACTTATTCTGAAGCGTTGAAGGTACGTCCTATAATAAGTGGTGTTTTGTTCTCGCGACAAGAGGATATAATTATGTCTGGACATCAATGGAACTTAAGGGTGGACTGTAATATTTGGGCGGTTGAAGACGAAATCTCTAAATTAGAGGATACATTTACTGAACTTCATTCCATGGTGGCTAATCAGCCAAAGTTTAACGACACACACGTGGAATATCAGCTACTACGATCAGCTTTTGCACGCTTACAAGCTCAGTTGCGGCAAACTGCAGGGTTAATCCCGCACGTCCGTAGGAAAAGAGGATGGTTAGAGGCAGGTGGACGTATCTTAAAAACTCTTTTTCGGACCGCTGACGCGGCAGATATTAAAAGTATTAATGACACGCTGCGGCAGGTACATGATAATGTGAATAGCAATGAGGGAATGCTAGATCTTCACACAACCCAATTAGAAATTTGGGAGAAAATATAGTTAATAATACGCGCCAATTGCGAGCTTTGGCCGCGACCTTGATGTCCCACATTAAGGCCACAGCCGACACAACCAATCACGACTTGGGTATAATTAAGTACCGGTTGGATAACATCGATTCACAGCTGATAATCGCTAAGCTGCTCCGTTTTCTTGCTGATAGTATTACGGAAGCACGCATAGAAGCCACGGAACTACAGGAGGCTTCGTGGCATGCAATGTGCGGGCACCTAACACCGGTACTGTTACCTTCGGATTCACATCAGTTACCTTCGGATTCACTTCAGAAAGGATTATGGAAAGTTCAATCAGAATTTCCCGCATCCCTGGAGCTACTGCTGACATCAACAGACGAACACTTATCTCTGTACTACAAAATGGGTACTGTTACCATTACGCGGACTGGTACCCTGCTGAGAAACCATATCATAATACCATTAACATGTAAGTATTTTAAATTTGAATCTTATGCCTTGCATACATATTTAGTGAAGTGGGAAATTTTGCAGAAATTCGTACAATTAACCGTACGGGAAATAGTGTTAGTGGCATGTAACACACAAGCTCATGCATTCCTCACTGCAGAAGACTTGCTGCGTTGTCGAACAAGTCCAGTTACCATCTGGCCTACGAAATTGTTACACACCCAAATGTTGTGAGTATTCTCTGTTCCACTCTCAAGAACAAGTCGCGTAGTGCCCAAAGGAAATTATAGCAGGCACAGTGCAGTTCTTTTTGCAAGTGGATCCACATTGGGTATTTTCAGTAATGAAAAACACAACCGTTATTTGCGTTTGTTACGTGCAGGGCAAGCAAGGGGGTACGCAAGGAACAGAATTCCAGGTGCAGGGACTGTTACTTAACGGCACACAGTTTGACATTTCAGGGCCAACTTTCTGTTTACCAGCCGTGATTACTGGAGCTACAATCATGAACATAACATACACATTGATCTATATACCCTACCAACCGGTGCAATTCGTCACGAAAGAAAATCTCACTCTTTTGAATAGCACATTAGACCCGACAGCTCAGGATGGACGTATAACTATGGAACATCTCTTTCAACGAGTGTATGTGTACCGTAATGAGCATAAGCAACGCGTACTAGTTATTAGATCATCAACCACCGCCACCTCTATTTTTATCTTTGTCGTATGATTAGTGTACCATCGGCTCAAGAGGAAGGTAGCCCAAATCCCTCCCCTTCCAACCTTTAACTTAAGGGTCCAGACAAAATCACTGAACAGTTGTGAGGCACTGTAGCAGAACACTGAGTAATGTTTATGGACAAAGATTAGACTGAGAATAGAAGTGAATAAACAGAGTGCAAATAATTAACCAATCGCATTTTGTGGTGTTTGTGAAGTGAACTGTAGTTGTTTTGAATTTTTGGTTGAATTTGGGGACGAACTCTTTTCGTGCAAGGGAGGAATTATAGAGGCCAAGGGATTATTTCTAGGAAATATGGTGCGAAATTGTGCTTTAGTATGTTTCAGTGCGTGATGCGCCAGCCTCGTGGCAGACAGCGTATGAGGGCTGGCCGGCGCGTTGTGCAGGTGACACAGTTTTGCAAGAAACGTCGGTATGTGCGCACATGCGCGGCAGCCATCAACAACCAGAATGCAGCATTAGCAGAACTAGGCAGGCGCGCTCCGCGTGTGGCGGGGTTGCGTTAGCCAACTCATCGCGAACGTTCTAATAAATATGGCACAGTGTAACTGTCGGATTCAGCAGCGGTCTGCACTATTTAAGGGCATCAGAGGTGGGCGTCGGCAGCGGTTCGACCGATTTGGCGTTCGGTGGCTGTTATTTCGTCATCATCAGTGACACTGTCCCTGAGGACCGGCCGGCGGAGGGCGTTCCCAGCTGCTGCACCGGCGACTCCCGGCGTCGTCATGAGCCACCACGTCTGCAGGAGGCGCGCTAGGCCGGGCCTCGTGCTGCTGACCGATCACGGCGTCGCGTTCCCCGGGCTGAGTGCATCAGCACGTGTCCACCACGACACGAGCGGTGGGGCTGAGCTGCTGGAAAATGTATTGGAAGGACCAACAATAAAGAAGAAGTTTGCTAAAAACAGCCACCTTCTTCTACCCAGCAATGCCCTACAACCCCGACCATATCACCCGCTCCGGTCATCCTATTACAGTTCTTAAAAGCAGGATCAAGTTGAAAATAATGCACTTTCTCTCTAATACTGTATCGCTGTTGTGTGTACAGTGCAAAATGCCAAATTTAGAATACACTATCCAATTCCTCTAAAGCAGGACTGAACAATGTATTTTTTTTAATATTGTGTTCTATCTTCGTAGTTTGTAAAGTTTGCGCATGCAGGCACATTATATGTTTTTAAGTGAAAAATTTAATTTGTATCACCGTATCTACACGTGTCTTCTAAGTAATTTTGAGTTCCATGTAATCTTTTCTCTTCCTCTTGACGTATGGATAAATCAGGTTAAAATTTATATGTTTTGATGTCCTCACCAGTGATGCAAGTGGATGTGAATTTGTTAGGTTATATGTGTCCATAGTCGTTTGACGTCAGAGAACGTCCTAACCATATGTTGTTCAGTGTGAACAGCGTATGTTGTGTTTGTGTTGGAGCATGAGTCGTACGTGTTGAGGCGGCGAACAGGGCTGTTTTTCGATGTGGGCATAACAAGGGCGAGTGATGATTATGGAATAAATGCTGCTTTGCGGAACTTTCAGATGTTCACCAGTCTGCAACAGTCCAGTCTCCAGTCACAGAATGCAATGAAACGTGGCGTACACTTGTTAAATTTCTTTTGTTCCTTTAATATCCTACAGGAGAGCAGAAGCTCGATGAATGACGATCAGTAAGAAAGTTTAACATAGAGAGTCATTGGGGTGTATGATAATAGCGAAGCATAGCTAATGTATGTGTAAGTTATGCGAATCCAGGCAAATAATGTCATGTGGAGCTCATGGTAATGTAACAATCATCTGTGCTCTCCTTTGCACACTGTAAGTATAGTTGATACGTCACTTGATGTATGGATAAAATGAGATAGGATCTTGTCTGGTGTGTGAGATTTTGTCTGCTTGAGAATACTGGAGCGTATAAAGATAATAAAGGTAATAGTCAAAAGGAAAGGTAATCTACAACCTGAATACGAAAGGATGGGGCTCATTCGACAGTGTAAACTACAGTTTGCATACAAGTATTGTTTTGTGTTTAACTAATCGATAGGAATAACTAGATTTGCAACAGATGCAAATTATCCCTCAGTCGGTGTCGTGAATGTTTTGTGAAATAAAGTGTGATGATGGGTATTTACATACCCCAGACTCTTATCGAATTTTCTAGACAGGTATCTGAACATAAATATAAAGCAATGAATACAGGCCGTTCCCATTGTTGGTTAGTCTATAGCCGTCAAAACAGCTTTGCAAAATCAAAACATAACAATGGCCTTTTTAAAAATTAATACCTCCTTAGTTCATCAGCTTCAAATTGCGAAGTATCTGTTAGTTACCGAAAAAAAATTGAAAAATAACTTTGGAAGTTAAGAGCAGTACAGTTATATGCATTAAGGTCCAAACTATCAAACAAAACAAAGATTAATCAGGTGAGGTTCAATTTAATGTAATTCCAAAAACCCTGAACTTGAGCAAATTTTCATTATATTCACACATTCGAAACAGATTTAGTGCCTACAGGATGCACAAATATGTCGTTTGAAGTTTATACAGACCACTTAAGTCTTCTTATCAGATGATCGAGGACGAGTGCTTTAGATTCAGCAGGAACGTGAATCCAGTGGGCACTAGAATATACAACTTTCTTCCACGATCAACTTACGATGAACATAATTTGAAACGCGCTGCACAGCTTGGTTCACGTTGTTGAATCGACGCTGGAGCACAGCGACGAGTGTGGAGGTTCGATTTCGTCTGATGAGAAATGCACCTGTAAGGTGCGAGAGATTTCTGTGTCTTTCATTATTCAGGAATCCTAGCAGCCATAGACTACACTGGGCGGAAATGTAGTCATTAGCATTCCCATTGGCAAAATGTGTGTCCCGTTGGCCCAAACCATTTCATACTACCTGCTAACACATCTAGATTCAGCTGCTTTTGACACATAAATAATTGCCATCTTTGTAGACACAGCAATTAGTATTATGTTAACATGTTCGGCGTATTTTAATTCGCTGATGTTCAACAAGATATTAATCTGGAACAAGTCTTCACATAGACCAAACGTATTCTTTATACAAAAGAAAATAATTATAACTGTATGTTCAGTTCGCACAAGATCATACACACAAGATCATACAGAAACTCAACCACAGTTTCACAGTGCGTCTATTCACGAATAAAATATCACAAAAAATTTAGTTGTTCTGTCAAGTGAATCTAAATTTGTCACAGAAGGAAGTGCAGTATCAAGTCTGCCAATTCCGTTAATACTGAAGTAATGTTGTTCCCTACACCGCCCTCAGTCACCAGCAGATATTTCTCCACATCGTATGTGCGGTCTCTGGAATGTTACAACGCTGTTTACGTGTATGGCTAAGTTTATTTTGGAACGACGCAAGCGTAAATTACAAATTGAAGAGCTGTCCACTTGATGTTAGCATCATTCCACGTACCTAACTACTGCTGTTATCCTCAAGTGCATATTGTAGTTTTGGTTCTCAGGAACTCTGTTACAAGGTGTTCATGTATTCTGTCGTAACACATCGTATCAGAGATACCATCGGTTTCAGTACCAATGTTTATTAGCCTTATCTGCTTGTTTCATTGTCCTCTACTTGCTCCTTGTAATAGTGAAACAGCCTGTATGTACCGGTTATCCTATTTATCTTGACGAACGAAACCAACTTCCTGTCCAGAAATAGAATTAGAACTGCATGAAGCCAGTGCTCCATAGTTATCAGGGTCACATTAACCAGTACGATTGACCGTCTTGTGTCTTTGTTTGTTACGAAGATATGCACAGCAATACAACTATTTTAAGTAACACTACACTTTTTTGTTCGTTAATCCATGTACTCTACTCAAACGTGTTCAGAAACATATCACAGATTATCATTTATGTAGACATGACGTTATTGAAAATGTAACACAAAACTATCTTTGACTCTCCTGTATCAGCTGTGCAGATATCTGGGGTAACGTAAATCATTCACCTGCTGTAGCGCGTAGTGAAGAAAGGGAAACACAAGGAAAATGCACACTGGTCATACAGTGAGCTAGTTTCGTTGCAGGTCTGTGTGAAAACAACACTACACACCAATGAAGAGATGATAAAAATGCTACTTATCTATGGAGATGTGAGACTGAATGACAGTAATTGCAATAACATTCCCTTATTTTCGGTAAGGGTGCGTTTAGTACAGTCGTGTACAACTTCTAAACATGTTTTGTACAGTACAGACACACTTCATTTAAACTACACCTTCTTTACCTTATTTCAGGTAGAACCAGTTGTCGTCCTTTGACGCAGAACCGAAAGGAGGGTGTGTATCGGAGGCTCAGACCCTACTGCGCCCGTGTAAGCTACAGATTTCTCGAGTTACGCAATAGGGAGGGCGGTTTGTTGGTTCTGTGGAATAGTTTAGGAGTCCACTACACACAGGAAGCAGCTATGCGGGTAGCAGAGGGTGTGTGGTGGGGACTGGGTGGCTTTTGGCTTACAGGGTCTTCGATCACGGCAAAAGGGCGACAATGTAAACGGGTGCAGGGGTAACATAGGAGGGTAGACCAGCAGCAATTGGTATTGCACTTGTAAGCCGTTGCAGCTGTGTTCCAAAAGAACCAGAGCTCCTAGCACTTGTATAAAACACTGAAGATCGAATATTTATACGTATGGCAACTTGGCTAAAGCCGGACCTAACCATGTTCACAAGGGATAGATAAAATGCATTTGGTGGTGGAGTGCCTGAAGTAGTCTGTCTTGTAACGAAGTTGAAGCAGAAAATTCCTGTGAGTATCGCTAGAGGTTACACTCAACAACCGGCACAAACTAATATTTGCTTCCTTTTACCAACCTCTCCACTCAGATGATATAGCTGCTGAAACGTTCAAAGAAAACTCGAGTCTTATTTCGTATAGGTAAATCACTCATACAATTGTAGATGGTCGTGACTTCAGTCTGCCCTTGATATGTTCTTGAAAATAGGTGCAAAACGTCGTCAAAAATAGTACTGAACGCGTTCCTGGAAAATTATTTTGAACAATTAGTTCAGGAGCCAATTCGAAGTGTAAATTGCTGCTCAAACATGGTTGACCTCTTAGCAACAAATAATCCCGAAAAAATAGGAAGCATTATGGTGGATACAGGTATCAGTGCCCACAGTGTTGTTTTAGCTAGTCCCAGTAACGTAACATCCAATCTCACCTAAAATAAAATCAAAAGACATTTAAAAATCAGTCAAAAATTTACTCGACACCTTCCTAAGAGAGAGTCTCCATTCCCTCAATTTGGATGTGTAGTAGTAGATCAGATCTGGTTTCCTTTCAAATGTAAACTATCGACAGCATTTGAGAGATATGTACCAAATAAAATTAAGAAGGTTCTGATCCACATTGGTACAAAAAACAGGTCAGAATGCTGTTGCTGAAGCAACGACAGCAGTATTCGAAGTTTAAAAGAACACAATATCCTCAAGACGGGCGAAGTTTTACAGAAGTTCGAAATTTAATGCGAATTTCAATGTAAGATGCTTTTAATACTTTCCACAATCCAACTCTCTCTCGAAATCTGGTAGAAAACCCGAAGGGATTCTGGTCGCGTCTGAATTACACCAGCGGCAATAATTTCACTGTACGATAATAATGGTATGATGACAGTGCCACTAAATCAGAATTATTAAACACAGTTTTCCGAAATTCTTCATCAAAGAAAATGAACTACCTGTTACATAATTCGAATCAAGAACAACTGCGAACATGAATAAGTTAGAAGCAGATATCCTCGGTGTAGCGAAGCAGCTTAAATCACTTACTAAGAGCAAGACTTCCAGTCAAGATTGCATACCAGACAGGTTCCTTTCAGAGGATGCCGATACAATAGTTCCACACTTTACAATCACATAAAACCGCTTGCTCGTCGAAAGATCGTACCTAAAATTGGAAAGTTGGGCAAGTCACACCAATACTCAAGAAGAGGAAGAGGAGTAATGCACTGAATTGCGGACCGATATTGCTAACGTCGATGTGAAGTAGGAAGTTAAGTTAGCGACATGGGTTAAAATTCCTGGTGGAAAGATACCAGTCATCAGATTCACCTCAGTGAGTTAGGATCTCTTGAATGGAATGAACAATCTAAAGAGCACAAAAGTCGATTGAGGGAAAACAAAGCATATACGAACGAACCGATAGAAGTCTACTAATAACAAACATCACCTCTCATTTAAGGAAGAAATTTCTGTTAATATGTGTAAGTGAATCATGGACTGTGCGAAAACCGGAAAGGAAGAGATTCGAATTGTCTGAGGTGTGGTGATACAGGAGTACACCTCTCACGATAGAATCTGGAGGATAGGTCAAATACGAAATTCGTCGCAGAACCGACAAGGAAGGAGCACACGCAGAACAGTGACAAGAAGAAGGGGCAGTACGATAGAACATGTTTTAAGACATAGGGAAGATCTTCTTCGTACTGGAGGGAGCTATAGAGAGTAAAAACTTTAGGGGATGACACAGATTGAAGTATATCCAACAAACAATTAAGGGTATAGGGTGCAAGTGCTACTCTTGGATGAAGAGATTGTCCAAGGAAAGCGTGTGTGGCACTTCAAACCAGTAAGAAGACCAACTCAAGGAGAGTATATTTCCTTACTCTGTGACCAAGGGTTCCCTATACTGTTTCCAAGAATTGTTAGAATCTGCTAGGTTTGATGATAAATGGCAGTAGCCCCTTATTCAGCATTTTAGAATTTAATTTGTGGAAATCATTTATTACACCTGTACCCCGGAAATAGAAACACTTACTGCTTATACTTCTCTTAAAAAAACTGAGCATTCATTCCCTTCGGTAGCATGTGGCCAACATCTATTAAAAATTTGTAATTTATTTGACAGAAGCATCTGAATTTATTGATACAAGCATCTGAAACGTATTACATTAGTTCCATATTTATGTTGTCTGCTCCAGATACGTCTCTGTTCGGCGGGTAGCTTCATGACAGTTCGTTGTTGGAGACGTTAGCAGAGATTCCTTTTCACAGGTCTTCCACAACATTGTTTAGAGAAAATCTACTTATTCTGATTCTAAAACTAGACTAATTGGCGGATGTGAAAGATAATACGCCGTCTCTATGTTACCAGAGTTACAGAATTTATACTGTGTTGAATGCCAATACCACGACGATATACAGAAACTTTCATTCAGACGTCAGCTTAAATTATGTGGGAAACGGCAGAAACGGCTGAAGGTTCCAGACGTTCTACTTAGAGAGGCTTCGACGTTTTGGCATGGTCTGCAGCACCTATAAAAGAACAGAAAACGTCTGTCGTACAAACATGAATTGTTTCATAATAGAAAGAAAATGAATACGAAATCAACTACTTATATTTAAGACAAAATGTGTTCCTAATGGATGTTCTTATATTGCACTTCTGTTACAATAACCTACAGCAAAATGTTGTTGTTAAATAGGGCTACATGAAACAATACAAATGTGCATAAATCAACGTGAGGGCCCAAATCACATTATGTAGCTTGAAACATTCTGTTGATCAATTTATTTCCACTCCAGATCCAGTAGTGCCAAAGAATATAAATTAAGATGAAAGCTCTTCTAATTTGGAGTACCCTTAAATCTACTGGGGATCGATTTATATAAATTCTGAATGGTTGCCAATTCTTCCTCAAATGGGAATTCTTTCAATTCCTTATAGAATGATGGAGGAGAACATTGATTTCTTTCTTTTCAGAATCCCCTACCATGACTCGTGTGATTATATCATGGCGGCCGCCTAAGACATTTATATACTCATAAGATTAGACTTATGCATTTTCTGTGGTTTTAGAGATCGTACAAACTCGAGGAAAACGATATTCCATGTCGATTCATCAAACACTCTCTTCATAGTGCCTGTAGTATTCCTTGGAAATGATCACCAAATACTGTTTCACAGCTTTTAGTTGTACTCATTTATATAAGAATGTACAGCCTACAGTTGCAGGTTAACTTTATCGTTTACCTAGGTTTCAACGTTAGTAATAACGTCTTCTTCAGAACCTGCGAAAAGTTATTGTGCTTTGTACACCTTATACAAAGGCGGACTGGCAGCGGATTACATCTACTACGCTATTCAGCCACAAGAATACAATAATTGAAAAAAAAGGAGACAGAAAAGTAACACATCGGAGGTAAAAAACAGGAGATACAATAAATAAAAATCATGAAGCTATTCACACTCGACGAAAACACACAAAAACACTGTCGGCACTGCACACAAACACTGACAGACGAGACGGTACAAGTGAACGAGGAGTGTGGCGGCGAAAAACACTAAATCACAATCACGACAGCACAGACACTAAACTGATGGCGATGATCTCCGGCACGCGAATGTCCACTTAGCGTGTGCGAGTCCAGGGACCTGCCAAGAGGGGAGGAAGGTGGTCAAGGAGGGACAGAGGAGAGCAAAGATTCCAATGGCAGGGGAGTTGGGGGGGGGAGGAATGAAGGTAGGAGGGGGTGGGAAAGCCCAGGGGAGGAGGAGGGCAGGAAGGGAGGATGGAGTGAAGGAGAGAGAAGGGAGAGAGGGTGCCCTAGGGAAATGACACAGGAAATGGGAGGGGAGGATCAAAGTTGATAGGAAGGGTCGATGGAGGGGAGGAGGGTATCATCAGGGAGGGGCAGCTGGCGGAAGCCACCTTGGGAGAGGGTATGTAGAGTTGAGAGATTGAGAGCAGGTGGGGCATTGAAAGACAGAGTTGATGGGAGGTGTTAATATTATAATGTGCTAGTAAGTTATATTAGATATGGTCATCCTACAGGATGCAACGTGTAGTACTTACATAAAATATTATTTAAATGTTTGCCTAAAACAAGCCATGTCCTAAGTCAATTTTTTAATACTTGATGCATAACCATAAGGTTTTGTCACTTCTATTAAACTGTAGCACATTCACTTTAAGCCCGTGGTATGGGCCTCGTCGTGTGTCTAGAGACTGCGGATCGTGAGGGCTTCGCACTCTGCCTCACAGAGGTCGGTGTGCATGTGCGACATGGATAGAACGAAACTTTTATCACGCACGCATCAGATAAAATCTTTGCTATGAATTAATTGTATAGTTTACTATTGTAAGTTAGTAACAGTATCCAGCATGACTACGTTTTACATTCTACTACAGAGCCTTATAAACTGACCAACAAATCTCATATGAACATCTGTAGGAAAGGTTCCATTATTGCAGAAACTGCAATGGTCACATGCATTATGAATTATTGCAAACCTGGAAGCCTTCGAAGTATGCCCTATTTTTTATATGCAGCTGATCGTTCAGTAAATTGCCTCTATCTGTAATTAGGTGTGCATAAATTTGTAGTTCCTCAAGCGTGTCGAGTCTATATGCCTTAACTTAATGATGTAGTAGCTCTATGTCACAAATAGGTTTAGGTGTATGAGCCATTGGCACCAGATGTTCCGCAAAGGCTAACCCCCGTGTTCCTACACCCTTTATTGGAAGATGTTCATTCAACCTTACAGCTATAGCTCTGCCTGTTTGACCTATGAAATAGCATGGGCAATCATCACACATAATCTTATATACGACCGATTTCGCTGACTTACCACAGTCTTTCTCAAGGGAATGGACCAAATTTGGTTTTAAACTATTACTTGTCAAGAAAGAAATTTTGAAACCTGAATTTTTCAACAGGCGTCCTATCTTGTAGGAGACCTTATGGTTATGCATCAACTCTTAAAAAATTGACTTAGGACATGGCTTGTTTTAGGGAAACATTTAAATAATATTTTATGTAAGTACTACACAATGCATCCTGTAGGATGACCATATCTAATATAATTTACTAGCACATTATAATATTAACACCTCCCATCAACTCTGTATTTCCACGTCCCAACTGCTCTCCATCTCTCCACTCTCCATACCTTCTCCCAAGGTGGCTTCCGCCAGCTCCCCCTCCCTGATGATGCCCTCCTCCCCTCCATCTACCCCTCCTATCAACTTTGATCCTCTTCTCCCGTGTCCTTTCCTAGGGCACCCTCTCTCCCTTCTCTCTCCTTCCCTCCATCCTCCCTTCCTGCCCCCTCCTCACCCCAGGCTTTCCCAACCCCTCCTACCTTCATTCCTCCCCCCAACTCCTCTGCCATTGGAATCTCTGCTCCCCTCTGTCCCTCCTTGACCACCTTCCTCCCCTCTTGGCAGGTCCCCGGACTCGCATACGCTAAGTTTGTTTTCTTTGCAAATGATACAAACACTGCAATCAATAGCAAATCAAATATAGATTTAGAAATGGCTGCTGATCAAAGTTTCACTGACATTAGTAAGTGGTTTACAGCCACCTCACTGTCATTACACTTTGAAAAGACCCACAATACATAGTTGAGGACCTGTAAAGGATTTCCTTCCAGCATATATATAACATGTAAAGACATGTAGATAGAAGAGCTTGACAGTATTTAATTAATGGAATTACAATTCGACAATAAATTCTGTTGGGAATGGCATACCACACAATAGCAGATGCACCTATGAAAGCCTGTATTTGCAATGAGAAATACGTCAGATGTAGCTGTTATAAATATAAATACTTGCATACTTCCCTTACTTTCATTCTATTAAGTCCTATTGGATCTTTTTATCGGTTAGCGTGTCAAACTAAGCAAAAGTTTTTAGAGTGCAAAAGCGTCTGTCAGGACTCATTTGTGGTGTAAATTGAAGATCATAATGTAGAAACCTGTTCAAAAACTGGATATTCTATCACTGCTCCTCAGTATATTTCTTCCTTAATGAAATTTGTTGCAAATAATATGCCGCTATTTCCAGCCAAAATTTCAATACGTAGTACCAATTCTAGGCTTAAGAACTATCTGTGTAGTGACCTACAATCACTTAGGTTGGTAGAAAACGAATCCAGCACTCAGTAACACAACTTCTCAATCAATCGCCGACCACCATTAAAAACTTCAAATAAACCACAGTTCAAACAGTTCCAAAGACTTTTTAGTAGGCAACTCTTTCCTCTCTGTGGATGAATATCTTAACAAGGACAGTTAGACTAGCTTAACCAAAAATGTCTGTTATATTTCGGTTGGGACAGCACTTTGCCACAAGAATCAAGATTAGGTATTTTGTGTTTATTAAAAGTGTGTACCTATGTTTCATTCCGACAGAGTATTAATTCTGTAAATATAAGCGGTTCCAGTTTTCTGTAATGTATTCACGTGTCTCGTCAATCTCCCAACAAATGAACGGGGAAGTGAGTATTGTATTCAAATATTCAACGTTTGTATGTTATACTTTCTAACATGTTGCACACCGACAAGAACCATTTCATTTTTGGGTCTGTGGAACGAAATGTAAAGCAAAACCACCGCTGCTGTTTTCATATGCTTTAGATCTTTCTCAAATTACACCATGCGACCCATTGGTAGAAAAAGATATAACAACCGACCGTGACTGATATTATTTCTTTAACTCAGGCGTGAACAATTGATTACTGTGAGAGAGTCCACTATTTCTCACCGTTTTACTTTAAAATCCCAAACCCTTCTTTACTCCTGCAAATGGTGATTTTCTAAGAATCAGAGAAATGCTGCAAAAGATGTAAAAGTTCAAATAATAGTAAAATAATAAACAATATTTTTTGGAGGAAAATTCAATCAGTTTTAGGCATTATGGATGTGCAAATAGCTACAAAACTCACGAGATACTTAAAACAGGTAAGCAGGAGGTTTCCTCATTTCTAACGCAGGTGCTAGGACAATTTAAATTGGGCATTCAGAGTGTAGATAAACTAATGATGACTCATAGAGGACAATCGATTAAGCTTTAATAACAGGAATATGTACCATGCAATAGAAATCACATTTTTACTGTTAGAGGTGCTACTGTCCTCAGACTGCAATTGTTAGACAGAAGGGTGATTTACTAGTTATAACCTTATTGGAGGGTTTGCCTCCTTCGGTGAGGATAGTGTGTCGACTCACGGAACCCAAGGCCCCAAACCCATCGACTTTTAGTGCCATAATTTTGTCCGCAGACAGCGAGTCACATTCTGTGATGCACAGACAACATAACTTTATTAGAAATTGTGCCCACTGCGCTATAATCACAAAGCAAACACACACTATGGACTCATATAGGTGCGGAAAATCAGCTGCAAAATGACCGCTGAAATTTATAGTGAAAATGTCATCTGGCTATTATTTCGCAGAGTGCTACTAGTTTCGGTCATAGACCATCTTCAAGCTTAGCAGTTATTGACGGAGATCCGAAATGTGAAATAATTTGGGTGAAGGTCACGGTTAAAGCAGGCTCAGACATGGTAATTGGATGTTTCTATAGGCCTGCTGGCTCAGCAGCTGTTGTGGCTGAACACCTGAAGGAAACTTTGGACAATATTTCGAGTATATATCCCCACAATTTTATAGTTTTGGGTGGAGATTTTAATTTACCAGATATAAACTGGGAGACTCAAACGTTTATAACGGGTGGCAGTGACAAAGAATCCAGTGAATTTTTTTTAAGTGCATTATCTGAAAACTACCCTCAGCAGTTAAACAGAGAACCGACTCGTGGCGATAACACATTAGATCTTTTGGTGACAAACAGACCCGAACTATTTGAAACAGTTAACGCAGAACAGGGAATCAGCGATCATAAACCGGTTACAGCATCGGTGATATCAGCCGTAAATAGAAATATTAAAAAAGGTAGGAAGATTTTTCCGTTTAGCAAAGGTGACAAAAAGCAGATTTCAGAGTACTTGACGGCTCAACACAAAAGTTTTATCTTAAGTACAGATAGTCTTGAGGATCAGTGAACAAAGTTCAAAACCATCGAACAATACGCATTAGATGACTATGTGCCAAGCAAGATCGTAAGAGATGGAAAAGAGCCGCCGTGGTACAACAACCGAGTTAGAAAACTGCTACGGAAGCAAAGGGAACTTAACAGCAAACATAAACAAAGCCAAAGCCTTTACACGATGCGAAATGTAGTGTGAGGAGGGCTATGCGAGAGGCGAATTCGAAAGTAAAGTTCTATGTACTGCCTTGGGAAAGATTCGTACAAAATTTTTGTCTTACGTCAAAGCGGTAGATGGATCAAAAACAAATGTCCAGACACTCTGTGACCAAAATGGTACTGGAACACAAGATCACAGACTAAAAGTCGAAACACTAAATGCCTTTTCCCAAAGCTGTTTCACAGAGGAAGACTGCACTGTAGTTCCTTCTCTAGATTGTCGCACAGATGAGAAAATGGTAGATATCTAAACAAATGACAGAGGGATCGAAAAACAATTAAAATCGCTCAAAAGAGGAAAGGCCACTGGACCTGATGGGATACCAGTTCGATTTTACACAGATACGCGAAGGAACTTGGCCCCCTTCTTGCAGCGGTGTACCGTAAGTCTCTAGAAGAGCGCAGCGTTCCGAAAGATTCAAAAAGGGCACAGGTCATCCCCGTTTTCAAGAATGGACGTCGAACAGATGTGCAGAACTATAGATCTATATCTCTAACGTCGATCAGTTGTAGAATTTTGGAACACGTATTACGTTCGAGTATAATGACTTATCTGGAGACTAGAAATCCACTTTGTAGGAATCAGCATGGGTTTCGAAAAAGACGATCGTGTAAAACCCAGCTCGCGATATTCGTCCACGGGACTCAGAGGGCCATAGACGCGGGTTCCCAGGTAGGTGCCGTGTTTCTTGACTTCCGCAAGGCGTTTAATACAGTTCCCCACAGTCATATAATGAACAAAGTAAGAGCATATGGACTATCAGACCAATTGTGTGATTGGATTGAAGAGTTTGTAGATAACAGAACGCAGCATGTCGTTCTCAATGGAGAGAAGTCAGTGTCGTAGGACCGTTGCTATTCACAGTATATATAAATGACCCTGTGGATAACATCGGAAGTCCACTGAGGCTTTTTGCGTACGATGCTGTGGTATATCTAGAGGTTGCAACAATGGAAAATTGTACGGAAATGCAGGAGGATCTGCAACGAATTGACGCATGGTGTAGGGAATGACAATTGAATCCCAATGTAGACATGTGTAATGTCCTGCGAATACATAGAAAGAAAGATCCTTTATCATTTCGCTACAAAATAGCAGGTCAGCAACTGGAAGCAGTTAATTCTATAAATTGTCTGGGAGTAGACATTCGGAGTGATTTAAAGTGGAATGACCATATAAAATTAATTGTCGGTAAAGCAGATGCCAGACTGAGATTAATTGGAAGAATATTAAGGAAATGCAGCCAGAAAACCATGGAAGTATGTTACAGTACAATTGTTCGCCCAGTGCTTGAATCCTGCTCACCAGTGTAGGATCCGAACCAGATAGGGTTGATAGAAGAGATAGAGAAGATCCAACGGAGAGCAGCGCGCTTCGTTACAGGATCATTTAGTAATCACAAAAGCGTTACGGAAATGATTGATAAACTCCAGTGGAAAGATCTGCGAGAGAGACGCTCAGTAGGTCGCTACGGCCTTTTTTTGAAGTTTCGAGAACATACCTTCACCGAGGAGTCAAGCAGTATATTGCTCTCTCCTACGTATATCTCGCGAAGAGACCATGAGGATAAAATCAGAGACATTAGAGCCCACACAGAGGCATACCGACAATCTTTCTTTCCACGAACAATACGAGACTGGAATAGAAGTTAGAACCGATAGAGGTACTCAATGTACCCTCCGCCATACACCGTCAGGTGGCTTCCGGAGTATGGATGTAGCTGTAGATTTATTCCTGCTAAGAATGAAAATGGAGTGTAACTGAAACTAGTAGCATCGTGTAAAATAAGACAGCTGAAGGTTTTCGCCATGAACAAACACACGTTGTAAGGTAGGCAGATTTTAACTCTAACGCACTTAGATATCAGCTGAACTATGGGTGAACTCCTCATGACAGCCATAACATCACAATGTCTGCAGACGTCACCCATAAGCGAACAAATTTTAGTCGTATAATAACATTAGCGCCTAAACGAATGATAACAAGGCTGTAGCAGACAACAATAATATCAAAACGAAAACGAAATACCCCAAATGAAAACGATATATCCTAGTATTATTACACTAAAGATAAATGAAGGTATGTTCCTTGTAATTGTACATGATGACAGAAAACATGAACCTAAAGATTTGAGCACCACTGATCGACAAAATTACGTCCTATGTGAACACTTGCTGAAAACAACCATCATACTAAACCCGTATCCTAATTGCCACGGATGAAGGTAACTGGCTGTATCTAGTGCACATAAGCTTTAGAAGAACTAATGATTCAATGTCACTACAAAGCACGTTCACGTGGGATACTGAACAATTCTGGCGACTAGATTGAAAATTTAGTACAGGGGCAAATGGCAACACATTAAACTCACTGCAGTCCACATATGCATAAATGCTATCAGATGTCCCAAAGGAAGTGTAAACTTACCCTTACTTGCCAAGCCTTATGTTAAAGACTTAGCAGATAGTATTAGTGGCGGGCACAAAAAATGGTTGAAATGGCTCTCAGCACTATGGGACTTAACATCTGAGGTCATCAGAACCACATAAACCTAACTAACCTAAGGACATCACACACATCCATGCCCGAGGCAGGATTCGAACCTGCGACCGTACCGGTCGCGCGTTTCCACACTGAAGCGACTAGAACCGCTCGGCCACATCATCCGGCTGGTGGACACATACATTTCACAGACTTTAGCAGAGATTCATCCGACATAACTCATGCTGACAAGAGACAAAATCTTGCAAATTACCTGCATGGTATGAGTACTGGGACTTTGCTCTCAACGTAGATAACTGAAAAGTTGTGTGCGTCAGCTGACTAGATCATTAACTAGTCGCAGACTGAATACATGGACTCAGTAATGCGTTGGGATATGAAATGGAATGATCACGCAGGCTCATTTGGGTTTTAAACAAAAAACAGACTTCGACATATTGGTAGAATACTGGTTAATTGAAGATTTCTTTGAAGCCAGTCACTTGAAAATCTGTTGTGTCACCCATATTTGGCTATTGCTCCAACGTAAGGCTCTGTATGAGATTGTAATAACAAAAGTCATAAAATGTATACGAAGGAGGGCGCGAATAGTCACAGGGTTATATCGTTACTACGAGAGTGTAAGTGCAGAGAAAACTTGGCTGACAGGCTGTCGAAGACAGACGCTGTACATCTCCCAAAAAACTATTTACGGATCTTCAAAACTAGCTGCAGGCTTACATTTGTAAACATTCTTCAGACCTTTACGAGTCAGTAGTTCTAAATAAAATGCAAGTACAAAATAATATCGTAAGAGAGTAAAGTAAATAAAAATGCCCCTTAACCGTGGATGCTAGTTGCGTCCTTCTACTGCGCCAGCGTCCAAACTTTTCGAGTTTCGCGCTGTTATCAGGTTCCTCATTCAATATAACTTCCAGATATCATCCTCGGGCAGCCATGTTAGAAGAAAGACACCCTGGCGGACTTGTGGTTGCTCATCCCTTTGAAGCCAGTGCTCACCGTTTCGTCGTGCCTCTTAAACGTTTGCTGCCTTCTCTGTTGCATTCTTATTTCTTGTTATCATCTCTTTGTTGAGGATCAGCGTCAAGTGCCACTTACAGCACGAATGGTTGGAAGTTATGCACCACTAGCCGTAATTTGTGAAATCGACAGTCTGCAGACCCCAGAGTTAGGCTCCGTCCTACGACGCATAGCAGTGCTTCTTAGACGAGGAGACCATGCAGTCTACATAGCCTGTGGGACACAGATTTCGCTACATCATCTTTTAACTGTATGGTCTAACAGACAGGCGACCATTTTACCAGCTGGTCTCCCTGCAGTTTACAACAAGACAAATGTGCTAAGCGCTCTAGTATTCCGTGTAGGGTCAGACGGCCTACATAAATTTTGAAGCAGAAAATGTTTCCGTTTCCAGCGTGAATGGCGGATCCATTTGTGATGTAACTGGTCGTTAGCCAGAGTTTTATGAGCATTCATGGGTGGGACTGAGTGGCAGTTCTTGTGGCTAAGCTGTAAGATTAGGACTTTCTGTATTTGAAATAGTCTACCCACTTTCGTACTGTTATGTTTCAGAGTGAGTCTGAGCCACTGTTACAGATCGACTTATTTCAGCTCAAATAGTGTCAAAAATTCAGAACTTCAGACCTTTTAACTTCAACGTCTTGGAAATTCTAAAGGTGTGCAGGACTACACGTTAAGGCATTGGAAAATTACGAATGGAGCTGTATGACCATATGGGATGGGTTTCCCCAATGTGTTCTACACTTCATTCTCTTCCCCCTATAGTAGGGTAGTGCTTACGTTAGTAGTATTTTCTAAACATTTAACAGACACAATAGGTACACATAACAGAGATTATATGAATGTGTGGTGTCTGTTATTTCAAACATGTTGAAAAGACACCACCCATTCACATAATTTGATTCCCCTCGATGGACAATAAATACACAACCTTTGGTGCGGATGCACATTTACGTTCCACCTCTGACGGGAATCTAATATTAGCAAGCATGTAGGATGTGGACGGGGATTGTGGATAGGTCATTGTGGAACATTTCGAGACAGTCCGCGCATCTGTGATAAACAAGATGTCCGGATGGTGCTGTGGTAAACGTAACTACCTTGTAAGCGAGAGATCCCGGGTTGGTGTCCCAGTTCAGTACACATTTTCATTCGTCGCCGGTGACTCCACACAAAGTCTCCCTCTCTCCCAACAATTTACATAACACATCGCAGAGAATTTAAGCATCAACAGTATATTTTTCCTTCACTATTTACAACAGTATGGTAATTCTTCGATTGCGAGAATGTAGAAATCATGTGATTTTGAGGCGAAGAACTTGTCGACACATGTTGGGAACGCGTTTTTATCCGGATAGGAAGTTCCTTTAAAATATTTTGGTATCTGAAAATATGAAAATATGAGTGTGCAAGGTCAGGTCGACAAGTTGGGTGCGGAATGACTTCCCAGCCCAAACCCTTTTGTCAGTCTAGTAGAGTGAGGGCCGGCACTATCGTGGAGTAAAATCACTTCAAGCAGTCTTCTGGTCGTTGCTTTTGAATTCCGTCTGCAAGACGGCTCAGTTGTTGACAATAAATTCCAGCAGGGATGATTACACCTTAGGGAAGCAATTCGTAACATACCACACCGTTGCTATTCAACCATACGCATAACGTTATTTTCTGGTGATGTGCGCAGATGGTTGTAAGGGGAGTTGCTGCATCGTTTGTGATCAACCATTTCTTTCTTTTCCTTATGTTAGCACGCTATGGTTAAGTAATGTCGTTTTATTTACTTCTTTGACACAATTTTTGATGAAAGTGATTCCCTCCCAGTGCCACCATATCATCTAGATACAAATCCTATGGAACTGATCTGGTGTCCTGCAACAATTAAGATCCGTAAGCGTATTAGTGAAGCACCTCGTTCTGGAATCTTAGAAGAGCGACTCATGCTCTTGCTGCTAATAAATAAATGTCCTGTGCTACCCAGCGTGGTGCATGACTTTCAATGTGACCCCACTTTGTTAATCGGTAGTCAATTTTGTTACTTTTATGTGCAACAAACTCCTCATTTTGAGTGACTAATATAGCATCCCCTGCGTTCTCAGAATATCTGAGGCGGTCAACGGTGATCGAAATTGTTGCCTAATCACCACAAGAGAAAATAAACGCATACCACGAGACTACAAGGGCTGTGTGCTTATGCCTGTGTCGGAAGACGAAAACTCACATGAGACGTGAAACAATTACTGTATATGAGGACACTTAGGGAAGAAATCCTTTGGCAAACAAGGAAACTGATATAACAAAATCAGTAGGCAAGCATTCGAACAAAGAGTCGTTATTATCGCTAGCAACTCAAATAGCAGACGACTAAAAGGGCGGAAATTAATGATAAAGATATATGGATGTATTTACTACACCTGAAACATACAGACACCGTAGGTAACCCGAAAACTGCAAACCAGCTAGACTCTTGTCATCAGTTTGGAAACTGGCTGAGCGGATTACATTTCTTGTAATGGGCAAAACATTCAATAACAGGCTTTTTTTTTTTTTGGTCATCAGTCTACTGACTGGTTTGATGCGGCCCGCCACGAATTCCTTTCCTGTGCTAACCTCTTCGTCTCAGAGTAGCTCTTGTAACCTACGTCCTCAATTATTTGTTTGACGTATTCCAATCTCTGTCTTCCTCTACAGTTTTTGCCCTCAACAGCTCCCTCTAGTACCATGGAAGTCATTCCCTCATGTCTTAGCAGAAGTCCTATCATCCTGTCCCTTCTCCTTATCAGTGTTTTCCACATATTCCTTTCCTCTCCGATTCTGCGTAGAACCACCTCATTCCTTACCTTATCAGCCCACCTAATTTTCAACATTCGTCTATAGCACCACATCTCAAATGCTTCGATTCTCTTCTGTTCCGGTTTTCCCACAGTCCATGTTTCACTACCATACAATGCTGTACTCCAGACGTACATCCTCAGAAATTTCTTCCTCAAATTAAGGCCAGTATCTGACATTAGTAGACTTCTCTTGGCCAGAAATGCCTTTTTTGCCATAGCGAGTCTGCTTTTGATGTCCTCCTTGCTCCGTCCGTCATTGGTTATTTTACTGCTAGGTAGCAGAATCCCTTAAATTCATTTACTTCGTGACCATCAATCCTGATGTTAAGTTTCTCGCTGTTCTCGTTTCTACTACTTCTCATTGCCTTCGTCTTTCTCCGATTTACTCTCAAACCATACTGTGTACTCATTAGACTTCATTCCGTTCAGCAGATCATTTAATTCTTCTTCACTTTCACTCAGGATAGCAATGTCATCAGCGAATCGTATCATTGAGATCCTATCACCTTGTATTCTAATTCCACTCCTGAACCTTTCTTTTATTTCCATCATTGCTTCCTCGATGTACAGATTGAAGAGTAGGGGTGAAAGGCTACATCCTTGTCTTACACCCTTCTTAATACGGGCACTTCGTTCTTGATCGTCCACTCTTATTATTCCCTCTTGGTTGTTGTACATATTGTATAAGACCCGTCTCTCCCATAGCTTACCCCTTCTTGTTTTCAGAATCTCGAACAGCTTGCGCCACTTTATATTGTCGAACGCTTTTTCCAGGTCGATAAATCCTATGAAAGTGTCTTGATTTTTCTTTAGCCTTGCTTCCATTATTAGCCGTAACGTCAGAATTGCCTCTCTCGTCCCTTTACTTTTCCTAAAGCCAAACTGATCGTCACCTAGTGCATTATCAATTTCCTTTTCCATTCTTCTGTATATTATTCTTGTAAGCAGCTTTGATGCATGAGCTGTTAAGCTGATTGTGCGATAATTCTCGCACTTGTCAGCTCTTTCCGTCTTCGGAATTGTGTGGATGATGCTTTTCCGAAAGTCAGATGGTATGTCGCCAGACTCATATATTCTACACAGCAACGTGAATAGTCGTTTCGTTGCCACTTCCCCCAATGATTTTAGAAATTCTGATGGAATATTATCTGTCCCTTCTGCCTTATTTGACCGTAAGTCCTCCAAAGCTCTTTTAAATTCCGATTCTAATACTGGATCCCCTATCTCTTCTAAATCGACTCCTGTTTATTCTTCTATCACATCAGACAAATCTTCACCCTCATAGAGGCTTTCAATGTATTCTTTCCACCTATCTGCTCTCTCCTCTGCATTTAACAGTGGAATTCCCGTTGCACTCTTAATGTTACCACCGTTGCTTTTAAAGTCACCAGAGGTTGTTTTGACTTTCCTGTATGCTGAGTCGGTCCTTCCGACAATCATATCTTTTTGGATGTATTCACAATTTTCCTGCAGCCATTTCGTCTTAGCTTCCCTGCACTTCCTATTTATTTCATTCCTCAGCGACTTGTATTTCTGTATTCCTGATTTTCCCGGAACATGTTTGTACTTCCTCCTTTCATCAATCAACTGAAGTATTTCTTCTGTTACTCATGGTTTCTTCGCAGCTACCTTCTTTGTACCTATGTTTTCCTTCCCAACTTCTGTGATGGCCCTTTTTAGAGATGTCCATTCCTCTTCAACTGTACTGCCTACTGCGCTATTCCTCATTGCTGTATCTATAGCGTTAGAGAACTTCAAACGTATCTCGTCATTCCTTAGTACTTCCGTATCCCACTTCTTTGCGTATTGATTGTTCCTGACTAATGTCTTGAACTTCAGCCTACTCTTCATCACTACTATATTGTGACCTGAGTCTATATCTGCTCCTGGGTATGCCTTACAATCCAATATCTGATTTCGGTACCTCTGTCTGACTATGATGTAATCTAATTGAAATCCTCCCATATCTCCCGGCCTTTTCCAAGTATACCTCCTCCTCTTGTGATTCTTGAACAGGGTATTCGCTATTACTAGCTGAAACTTGTTACAGAACTCATTTAGTCTTTCTCCTCTTTCATTCCTCGTCCCAAGCCCATATTCTCCTGTAATCTTTTCTTCTACTCCTTCCCCTACAACTGCATTCCAGTCACCCATGACTATTAGTTTTTCGTCCCCCTTTACATACTGCATTACCCTTTCAATGTCAACATACACTTTCTCTATGTGTTCATCTTCAGCTTGCGACTTCGGCATGTATACCTGAACTGTCGTTGCCGGTGTTGGTCTGCTGTCGATTCTGGTTAGAACAACCTGGTCACTGAACTGTTCACAGTAACACACCCTCAGCCCTACCTTCCTATTCATAACGAATCCTACACCTGTTATACCATTTTCTGCTGCTGTTGATATTACCCGATACTCATCTGACCAGAAATCCTTCTCTTCCTTCCAATTCACTTCACTGACCCCTACTATATCTAGATTGAGCCTTTGCATTTCCCTTTTCAGATTTTCTAGTTTCCCTACCACGTTCAAGCTTCTGACATTCCACATCCCGACTCGTAGAACGTTATCCTTTCGTTGATTAATCAATCTTTTTCTCATGGTAAACTCCCCCTTGGCAGTCCCCTCCCGGAGATCCGAATGGGGGACTATTCCGGAATCTTTTGCCAATGGAAATATCATCATGACACTTCTTCAATTACAGACCACAAGTCCTGTGGATACACGTTACGTGTCTTTAATGCAGTGGTTTCCATTGCCTTCTGCATCCTCATGTCATTGATCATTGCTGATTCTTCCGCCTTTAGGGGCAATTTCCCACCCCAAGGACAAGAGAGTGCCCTGAACCTCTACCCGCTCCTCCGCCCTCTTTGACAAGGCCGTTGGCAGAATGAGGCTGACTTCCTATGCCGGAAGTCTTCGGCCGCCAATGCTGATTATTTATCAAAATTTAGGCAGTGGCGGGGATCGAACCTGGGCCCGAAGATGTTTTGATTATGAATCAAAGACGCTACCCCTAGACCACGGATTTGTTGTAACGTATAATCAGTTTGGATGTAGCACAAACCACTCAGCTCCACTGCATTTCTTGTGGCTAGGCGAAGTAGTCACAGGTGGCTGGAATGGTAATAACTCTTAAAATTCTAGGCATTCTTATACCTGGACATTGCTAAAACAGTATGATGCCTTGTAAATTAGATGACACTTAGCCAGTAACAGTGGACATTAATTTTAGTTTGAAAGTGCCCTTATTAAAGATGCTCTCTTTACAAGTGAATAAGCCAAAAGCAAATCATATTATTAAGTAATCTGACAATCCTCAGGAATTTATCATAGATTCGCTTACGTAACACAACGAAAAGTCTCTTGGCATCAGAAGTGATCTGCTACTGATTATGATGACCTCGTAATGCAATACTGTTACTGAACATAATAATGAGACTACAAAAAAGCTACTGCCGCGAATCTGTCTTTGCGAACATACGTTTCTTAATCTAAAAGTAATTTACTAATGCATAGAATGGCTGATTTCTGAATATTCGCTTCTAGTAAAAATGGTGACAAGAGAAACGTTAATTGAATATGCAACAGATATATTTAGCTTAGTTACCTCTACATCGACGTACGTGCAAGGCCTTAAATTTTCTATATTCTATTACCTCACAACACTGTGCCTCATTCAGATGGATATATCAGTAAAACGCTTATGAAATAAAGGCATAAGATTTCCCTTAACTTTGGTTTATTACTGAGCTTCAAGCATATGTAACTTAAACAGACCACATCGGTAAAAGTTAAATGGAACACGTTCTGTTTTTAACACACACATACAAAGATTAGTTCTTCAGTGTACATTTAAAAAACATGTGAGGCATTTATCCCATTTAGTGAGTGAACTACTAGCTAGCTAGAACCGGTCAAGAATCAGAGAGACCACGTAATCAGAATGGAGTATCACCACATTGATTGTAATCGGAAGTGCCACTGTACTACTCATCAGATAACATTGTCTAAGCAGCCACACTGCTCCAATACAGCCCGCCGAGTTGTAAATTAAAGAAACAAATTAACTTGTATTTTGTAATATAGAAAATTATGTTCAGTTCCCTCCGCAACAGCATGAGTGCAAGTTATAAAGTGATTCCCATTACCACTCTCCGTATTTGTCAGTGTAATACAATAAAGCCTCAACCCAAAGGACACCATGTCACTTGTCACTTACGAGAAAAACACAACATTACTACAGAGCAGCCCAAACAGAACCGACTGAAACAGGAGGCTTGTTTTGCTTCCAACGTCGAAAGCCATGTGTGGCGACCACGCCCTTGCTAGACGTTGGCCGAAGTCAATCTCGCTAGAAAGATTTCCAGCAGATACATTCGTGTAGCCGAATCAGGCGTGAAGATAGGGTAGTTGGTAAACGTGCGACAGACATAATAGCTTAAATGGCCTATTACAATGGACACCTTCCAAACGTTTTGAGAGAGTGGCATAATGGTTTATTAGACAAGATAACGAATTATAATATCCATGATTAAATCCTTCTGATCTTATAGATCATAATCAATGGTGATAATGCATCTGATGTGTACCTTGAAGGTCCTGTGTACTGTAGCGTCCTTTTTGGGACTGACGATGTTTAATAAATGTTTATCTGAACGCCTAAAAACATTCACAATTAATCTGATCCGTAAGAAAGCTAGCACAACACCACCCAACATTTACCGACCCATTTCACTAGTCCCAACTATTTTTAAAATAACACAGCACAAACAGATGTACTGGCAGATGAAGCAAATTACATGATCTGTCCTGTACAGTATGGCTGTAGAGCTACCCTCACCGCTGTCAAATCAGTTGACAGGATCATACAAAAGTATATGAGTGCACTGAGAGTAAATCAGTAAGTCATGTGATACTACAGGAATTAAGGAAAGACTTTGATACAGTGTCCCACACTATCATAATACGAAAATTACAGTACTATGGAATAGGGGAGAATGCTCCTCTTATTGTGGTCATACTGAAGCACTGGAAAACAATTAGTTTGTGTGTGTGAATGACCAAAAATCATATCCTTTACATGTTAAAAAAGAGTGTCATAGGGCTTCACTCTTGGCCCTTTTCTATTCATTATATATACAAATGAGCTGCCTTCCACATTGACACTGTACTATACACCGATGACACCACATTAACTGTTCATAATGTCGGCATATATGAGTTATAACTGAATACTGCAATAACAATAGACAGCTGTACCACCTGATATGAGGCTAATGGACTACATATAATTAGTATCAAAACAGAAAATTTGTATTTATTGTAAATGCCACCAAGAATGACAATAAATCAATGAAACTTCTTGGATTCCATATTAGTCAAAATCTAAGCCATGATACATATACAGTTAAGTTATGCTCCAGACTCTCTAGTATGATAAAAAAAAATTATTATTACTATTAAATATATTTCAATTCTTTCAATTTAGATCGGTATTTCATACTAGAATGTCGTGTTCCCAGTTTGGCACAGCTTTGCCACAGGAGACACGAAAGCGGTCGAAGACGTCCGTCTTCTGGTCGGCTCCTGATCGTTGTCAGAAGGAGACTAGTTTTTGAATACGCAAAGACTTCTATTACTTGGAAAAGAACAACCCGGATTTCTTTACGTAATCAGTATGAATTTTATAATTACCTAAGGGACCTTTAACAATGAACAGTAAGAAAAAATGCATTTGCAAATGGAATCATTCATAAATGGGGCTGCTATGAGTTGTATAGAAGATAAGGGGCGGCCTTCTGTACACGACCAGGATGCCGCAGTATTCTCTGCTGTAGTAAAAGCTGTTTGACATTCATAAAAATAATATGGCATGGAGATAAAAAAAGTATAAAGAAAAAAAAACAGAATAAGAAGTCTGGTAAACACTAAATATATTCAAACAATTCTCACTAGCAAATTAGGGCTTATTTATAAACAATACAACTTACACAATTACTTTTCTAACAGTATGGTGCGATCAGATTTCAGCCTGTCCTGTGCTGTTTCCCATGTTCGCGTTTTTTGTCACAAATTACAGTCACTTTTCTCCTTCGTTGAAGACAATTCTTGCACTGTCCAACACCCCCGATAACAATAGCTTGCCGAGTTACAATTTCGAACATAAATTACTTGAATGTTATTAATTAATAATGTTGTCTGCACGCTGGCAAGACCCCTCACTCTTTTAGCTTAAAGTCGACCTCCTTTACGCTTTCACACCACAAGCAGAAGTACATTAAAATCTGAAGATCTACAAACGTTTTCTACCGTCATCTTTTATTTAGATCGAAGCGGAACGACAGTTCAGCTTCTGTTAAAATGTTTCTTTGACTGCGCAATCGATGTATTAGCGTCCGCGCTAGATGCGCATCTTTACAGTTACGTAAATTATACAAAACAAATGTCTTTCAAAGAATACTCAAAGCTTTCGTAGTACGGAAATAGCAATAATATTACATCGCTTCCCGCGTGAGGAGTAATGAGTCTGAAAGATCGTTACGACTCACGCGCAGTCGTAGTATTATTGGATTCACGTACTTAGTGAATGAAGTATTTAAGGATGTCTCCTTGTAGGGAGCAAAACAGACATAACATAAGGCACATAGAATTATATGCGTTTCATACTAAGTCGTCAAAGCTACTCGCAGTTGCTTGATCATTAACAAACTTGGTTGTGGCATGATGTCATCATAAGTGTTCAAGGATTTAACATAGGTTCTCAAGAATTACTCTCATTCAGTCAATTGAAACATTGAAATACTAACATAGATACAAGTACAAATTAAATACACATACAGATACAAAATACATAAATATTGACAATAAGAAAAAAAATCTATTACAGTATTGGTGCATTTCCGCCAATTGTGAACAGAACATAAAACTTTTATCAGTCTTTCTCGTAGCGACGTCACTCTTCACTTTGTAGTTGGGAGTATTTCCCATGAACTCGGGTGATTCTCACAGGGGAAATCTTTCATCACCTGTCACTTTTCACTGCACTAAAACTGGGGATTACCTTTTCACATTCTGGTGGAAAAACACTGGGAATTTCACTATGTGAAGGGGGAAGTGATATTTCTTGACTCGACGATCCACCGGGTCATGTCGGGAATCAGGAAAGTTGATGACTGGTTCAATGACGAATGAGTCAGTTTGGTGGCTGTCTTAATCTCATTCCAATTCATGTTTCAGCACATGAAAATACAGAAAAAAAATCTGTATTAGGACTTGCTCATTAACTAGCATCTTATTCTAAGGGAATATAGAGTAAGAATTTAAGACAATAAAAATTACTACATAGACTATGTACATATACATTATATATTATTCATATTTTGTGTCTAGGTTTTATGTTCTTTCGTTAGCAAATATTAGCAAAACACGTTTCATCTGGTACAGGTCTTTCTTAAGCAATGTATTTAGCAATATTGCCGTAGCAATTTTTATAGTTAAGGAAAAGTCATCATTAGTGTCCTTTAAATGTAAATATAGTAAAATCGTGCGTAGTTTATCAACGTTTTATTATTTTTATGTCCATTTTCATCTCAAATCTGGAGCACACTTGCGCCTGTTATGGAGAGGAATGCTTATTGTTGAATACGGGCCGGCGAGCAGTCATTGAATGTTGCCACAGTGCTTCACAGTCACGTGGTAACGAACTGGCGGTTTAACAGCGTTGGCAGTCCGCGTCCTGCACGAGGCAGATAGTTCTGTGGCTGCCAACCTTTCTTTTAACTTGTGCATTTTGTTGAATCGTGGGTACTGGAGCAGCTCGTCAAGGCGACATGGTCAACCTGGACGGTAAATTGACTGCACCAGCGACGAAGAACAGTCATCGATGAAAATGTCTACTGTCTCCTATTGCAGTAAGTACAATAGCTTGTCTATCCTTTGACTGATAGTCACTGTATCGTCGTTGCAACGTGAGAATACTTGTAATGCTACTTCACACGCGGCACATCACTCGTGTCCATAAGTTTATTACAGTTCTGATTCACACAAGAGATAACTAGTTTCTCGTGCCCATACATGTGTCAAATTACTATTTTACACACGTGTCCATCATTTTGTCACAGAGTCACACGCAGCAATCCATACGTGTCCATATAGGTCTCTCTATACCACAGAGTAGCACAGGTAATGCTAAAATTACTTATCATGAAAGGATCATTTACAAAATATACATAGTTTTTTTTTTAATTACTGTCCAAGACCTAACGAAAAACGTGTTTGCTATTCTGAATGGTGCTTCTGAAGCACGTTAGATTTTATATATATTTTAAATCTGATTCTTTTCCTTTTCTTATTGTTCTATAACAGCCCCTTTTTTTTCATTTATTCGGTTACATCAATAATCAGTAAATATACCCACTTTGGCGTGCCGAACAGTTCACGTTCAAAACTTCATCTAGCAGAAATCGGGAAAATTATTCCTATTTCCTGGGATGCTTTTGCTCACAGCAAATCAGATTTACATCACGTTCCGATAAGTAACCGCAGATACGCATTAACCAACGAGCCACGATCGTCAATACACACAATATACACACGTCAAGTCTTTTGAACCAATTTCCAAATTTCTTCCCCTACCGGGTAGGGTAGAAAGGTAAGAACGCTAAAGAAGAAAACTACAATGGGATAGTGCAAGGAAATGAAAGATACGAAGATAGATAATAGGTGAAATAATCAGTTGAGCAAATTCATTCTTCGGCTCCACCGTTTTTAATGTCATCCACGTGGCATAACTTGACTTCAGTATCAAAATTTCGCACAAATCCGTTTCCAAAGCATCTTCAAATATATCTCAACATCACGGCATGCGGACATAGCAGAAGAATATAAGCAGATTATCTCAGTCCTCAACTAGGTGTCTTAATATCGAAGGATTCTGTATAATACTCGTGACATAGGAATAGTCTCTCTAAGTTTCTTCAATACAGGACCTAATTCATATTATAAATGCAAATTTCTTAACTGGTTGACTCATAGTAACAAATAAATTAAGATTGCTCTCCAGTTGCGAGTACCATTATTCATTTCTTTGTACATTAACTATATGTTGCTGCTTATACTCGGCGTAATCTACAGATTACAATGTATGAGTTTTGCATCGTACATGGTTCTAGCGACTTAAAATATCAATCCTTTGAAGGCTTAACTTAGGTCAATACTTCACATATACGGACATTCTGGTCTGAATGAGGGATTTAAAGAAAACCTTTACTACTTGGTAAAAAGGAGATTTGCCATAACTTAAAACTAAAGCAGCAGGTGGCACTTTGGCACATCCCTTACTCAATCCAACGACTGCAGTCTTCTCGTGCTCAAGAAACTTAAAACTACCTTAAAACTAAAGCAAATCTTATTTTCCAAATACGTAGAGTACTTTCTTCAATCACTTCATATCTTTCAAGCTCCATCATTACTTCATGACCACTTCACTCAAATGATTACGTCACCTGCAGAATACATGTACATGCTGTTGATTCACTTACTTTCTAAACAGATCACACTCTTGTTTCAAGTTGCAGCTTAACATAATAAATGATATTTTTTTTTTTAATGTTTTTCATGGTACTTCTTCAGGTCTACATGGTGGTAAAGTCCTTTTATTCGTCCACAAACTGGATCTGCCAACACGTAACAACCAATATGTGGCTTCCTGACTATAACAAACGGTCCTTCGTATAAGTGTTGCCACTTACGATTTTTACGTAAGATGAGAGATGGTTTGAAGTGTGTCCTCAGAAGAACACGCTCGTTCAGGCGATACGACAGAACTTTATTGACATGCTTGTCAAATGCCTTTTTTCTTAAATTGGCATGAGTTGTGAGAGAGATCAGGGCTTGTCTTAACTTATTATCTAGGTTGACTTCTGGACCTTCTATCTTGGGAATGGGATCAGTCCATTCATTGCTTTCCCTTTGCCTTGAGATTAATTCTGAAGGTGTGAAACCGGTCGAAGTGTGCGGAAGATTATTTACAATCTCTTCAAATGGAGTAACGAAATCGACCCACCGTGTTTGCTGGTTCGGTACATAGGTGCGAATAAAACGATTAAATTCTTTGAAGACTCGTTCTGTCGGGTTACTTTGCGGTCTAAATCTTGAGATTAGAATCTGTCTAATACCATTATTGGCAAGAAACTGTCTCCACTCTTTTCCAACGAAGTTTGAAGCATTATCAGACAACATGGTTTCCGGCTTACCAAAACGAGGAAAATAATCCTTTTCTATTCGTCTTATTAAAGATTTTGCACTGGAAGACTTCATCGCGTATAAACGCACGTGCTTAGTGAAGAGGTCTAGCAAAACAGCAAGGTACTTAGCACCTCCTCTTCCTCTAGGAAGTGGGCCTGCATAGTCGAGACTGACTATTTGGTTAGGACGCTCAGTGTAGATAGGATTCAATGGTATGACATTCGAAAGATTGAAGGGCTTTGCCTTCTGACAGATTACACAAGTGCTTAGCAGTTTGTGAATTCTCTTATGCAGATTGGGTACGTAGCAATAGGCAGAGATCTTTCTTTTACACTTCTCGGGGCCATAATGTCCCCAGGATAGGTGAGTGTACCATATGAGATATTCAACGTACTCCTCAGGAATACAAACACACCATTGCTCCGTCAACATAGATGTACGATGAAATAAAACACCATTGTGTGATTTATAAAATTTCGACAAACGATGATTGGGGTTGTCTTGTAGAAGCTGTTTGACTCTCTTCCATTTTCGGTCACTTTCTTGCAGAGTACCCATCTGTCGGCAAAGACGTAGAAAATAACTACGATTCAAGGGATCTTTCATAAGGAGTATCTTGTGATTGGAAATCTGTTCTACAAGTTCCGTAGGCTCCGGCATACCTTCCGGCATGCGTGACAGTGCATCTGCAACGATGTTGTTCTTGCCTTTCACGTAAACAATTTCGAAATTGTACTCCTGTAGAAATAGGCACCAGCGAGTAAGCCTCGGATGATAGAGCTTACACGAAAGGAGAAAGCTAAGAGCTTGATGGTCGGAATACACTTTGATCGGATGGCCATAAACGTAATACTTAAAACGGCGGAACGCCCACACAACTGCCAATCCTTCTAACTCTGTAACAGAATACGATCTTTCGCACTCCGTCAGCACACGACTGGCAAAACTAACTATCCTAATCTCTTCTTTATCTCTAGTTTTCTTTAGCTGGAACAAACAAGCGCCCAAACCTTGAAATGAGGCGTCACAAGAAATGCAGAATTCGGAGTTCATATCCGGATGACTGAGGATATTGCTATTCAGAAGAGCTTGTTTGATTTTGTCAAAGGCTTGCTGACATTCAGAGGTCCATACCCAATGAACGTTTTTCTTTAATAGATTGTGCAACACTGGACTGTTCATGGATTGATTTGGTATAAAGCGACGAAAGAAAGACGTTAACCCTAGAAACCCTTTTAATTGTCTTTTGGTGCAGGGCACAGGGAAGTTCCTTATTGCAGACAGTTTGTTAGGATCGGGAGAGATTCCCTCAGAAGAGATAATATGACCAAGGAATTTTACTTCCTTTTTTACAAACTTTGATTTCTGTAAATTGGCAGTAACGCCAAAGTTAGCAAACCTCACGAAGATTTTCCGAATCAAGTCAAGATGTTCCTCCCATGAAGTCGAGGCTACTAAGATATCATCGACGTAGACAGTTATTTTGTCCAGTAAATCATGACCTAAGACATGGTCAAGTGCGGCAATAAAGACACCTGAACTAATATTCAAGCCAAAGGGTACGACACGAAATTGATATGACCGACCCGCAAAGATAAAGGCCGTGTACTTCCTTGAAGAAGGCGACAACTTCACCTGCCAATAGCTACTTCGAAGGTCGATGGAGGTTAGAAATTTGATACCATAAAACCTTTGCAGTTGCTCCTCCAATGCTTCCGGTCGGGTACACACAGGAACAATAATTTTGTTGATGTTCCTAGCGTCTAGAACAAGCCTAACACTTCCGTCCTGTTTAAATATAGACAATAATGGGCTCGAATATGGAGAGTCAGAGGGCTCAATTATTTTCCAGTTTAACATTTTGCGGATTTCCTGTCGTACTGCTTCCTTGCGGGAATGCGGAACTGCATAGGTGGTTTTACAGTAGGTGCTGTGGGGCTTAACCTTCATGTCGAATACATAGTTGGCTATGATTCCCGGTTTCTTAGAAAACACTTTGGTAAATTGTGTCAACTGATCGTATAGTTCCTTTCTTTGTCGGTCACCTAATCCTTCAGATTCATTAACCTTCGTCAGTAATTCTTCATGTGTCGGTAATAAGTCAAAGTCTTCGGCTGCATCTATTGACTCGTCTAAATAATTGAAATATTGTTGCCGAGATGTGAGCTTGCGGAGCTTTACTTTATGTTCTTGGCTGGACAACTTAACTTTGGTCCTCATAAGTCGAATCACTATACTCTTATCACTGCATCTGAAAGTACATGTACCTTCATGCAAATCTATGATGACACGATTCTTACGTAGAAACTCCATTCCTAGGAGGCAAGGTACTGACAGATTTTTAATAACTAGAAAAGTACATGGTATGGTGTCTGATGCAAATCTCACTGGTACATGAATTTGTAGCGTCACCTTTTGAACTAGAGAGCCTACAGCTCCGGAGACGGTACACCCTTGTACTGGCAATGACAGAACTTTTGCTACAGAACACACTTTCTTATATACACATAAAGACAAAACATTGATATTGGCACCAGTATCTATTATAGCGACAAGTGGTACATCATGAATATGAATCATAGTGGATGCCTGAACCTGGTTTTCCCATAAATCCTCACCATTCAAAACGTCACTCTCCTTCAGCAAGTCATCTCGTAAGTCAGAGTCATTGTCATATCGTATAAGGTTGATTTGCCCCCTAATGAAATCGCCCCCAACATGTTCCGCAGCTTCCCCAAGGAGGCAAGAAAAAGAAGCTGCTTTTAGTTTTCCGCATGTTCATTAGATTGAATTTCGCTCACAATTACTTTTGAAGTACCGGGCGGTACGCTCGGTACGAGGTTTGCTTCCGTATTCCACCTAAGTTGCGAGCTATTTGCCGGAATTTCAGTCGAGATGGTGTGTGTTGGCGGGTTTGCTCGGGCATAATAGATGCGAGAATTTTGAGGTTCATGATTGTGACTTTGATAGTTGGTAAAAGGCGGAGGACTATTCCTAAAGTATGGAGCATACTGTTGTTTGTATTGCTTGGAAGGATCTGGAGGATTTCTCCCTTGAGAACGGTGCTGGAATGTAGTCTGGTTACCATACTGCTGCTGACTGTTGGTGTTAAGCCAACGTCCTTTTCCATTGAAATTATTATTATAGCGATCATTGTAATTAACTGGTGAATTACCGTATTGCTGTTGTGTTGTCTGGTATATGGGATGGTACCTATTTTGATCCTGGAATTTATGTTTCTGCTTCCCGTTACGGCAATAGTAGTTGTTATTATCGCACGGAACGTCGTGTCCTTTACTGTTGTTGGGTTGGTATGACATACCTGAGTCTGCGCCTACACCGTGCGGCTGTGTAGTGTGCGGGCCAAGATTACAATTACTCCGCGCACTAGCACGCACGTCTTCTTGAATCATGTCAAGGTTGTCAAGTACTGACAGAAAAGCCTCCGTGTCGTCGTCACTGACATTTACTAACTTCTCCCTGATTGATACCGGTAGCTTTGACTTAAGAATCATAATTACGTCCTTCGGGGAAATGGGCGTGTCCCAATATTGTATTTTTCGCAGGTATTTCTCGAAGTACCTACGGAGACCAGCACTTCTCGTATTAAATGGTTCAGCATTATATACCTCCTTTCTAAGGCGTTGTTGTATGCCTGAACTCCAGAATTTGTTCAGAAATTGCTTTTCTAAGTCAGCGTAATTATTACATCTGTCAATTACTTCTGTTCCCCAGACAGAACCCTCTCCTTGAATGTAACCTACTATAAAGCGCATACGTTGCTTGTCATCCCAGCTCTCAGGAAAAACACCATTAAATGACTTCAGAAAAACCATTGGGTGGATGTTGCGTTTCTCTGGCAGAAAAGGCTGGAATACGCGGTGCTTGAGAACGCTTTCTTCTTTCATGAGCTCGACAAGAGTTACTTGATCATTCTGGTTGCGTACTAAAGGATTCTTACTACTGTGTCCATGTACAAGTGGAGAGAATTCTACACGAGACACGGGATTATTATTGTATTCATGTTCTGAAGAAAGCAAGTGTGAATGCTCACTTCTATTGTCATTAGGAAAATCATTGACTTGTCGTTTCAACTGCTCGATTTCCTCAGTGAGGTGTCGTTTCCACTCGGGAAGATCTCGGTGAAAAACTCTACGAATCTCTCCTAATTCAGTGAGAATCGTATCTCCTGATGTACCTGGAGCAGCTAAAACTTCAACTGTGGCTGACTTAACGGCTTCTTTTAAGTCGTGTTGAACCTTGTTTGCTATGTACTGTTCCTTAGTCTCGACCCATTCTACAAATTCTTTTCCTATCGTGGAACGTACGTTGGCTGCAGCATCATTCACCCTCTTTTCAATGTTTATTTCGGATAGCGCCTGTGTCAGGTCATTGACCTGGCCTTGCAGAGTGACGACATTGTCTGCAAGCTTGTTTACTTTAGCTCCGACCTCAGCGGACTTTTTTGAAACTTCTGTTGTAACTGCCTGGCAACTTTCGATTTGTACTTTGATGTCTTTGTGCACGTTACCTACTGTGCTCTCACATGCATCTACCTTCTGCAGAATACCTTCTATCCTTTCATTAACTTTAGTACTTAATTCCGAAATATATTCCACCGTGACTGTCCTTATTCTTGCCTCTAAGTTGGCATCAATATTATCTAACCTATTTTTCATTGTACCAATCATGGTATTCAGGTCAAACCATTTTCGCTCTGTCTCCCGTTCCTTTTCCCTTTCTTTTTGTTCCCTTTCTTGTCTATCTCGTTGTTTTTGTAATTTATAAGCTTCCCTTTCCCGTTTCTCCTGTTCTCTTTCTTGAAAAAAAATTCTCATCATTTCAACCATCAAATTTTCTCCCGCTTGCTGTGACGATACGTCACGCACACCATCATCGTCTACCGTTGTCTCGATTCGCGATTCGGGTCTGCCTGTTCCCGTTCGCGAACGTAGTGGGTATGACTTGACAACTGTGTCATCACCGTCATCCAGACTGTTTGTCGGCTTTCCTTTGTCATCTGTCATGTTTATTTTCAAGTTTGTGACGTAACTGCTCAAAGAAATATTTCGCGGTACGCCGATCGTCAACTCTCAGATGCGCGCGCTGATAGTCAAACGTCACACCGCGGTAGGTGACAATTGCAGAGCTATACCGGGTAGAAGACAAGATGGCACCTAACTTTGAAAATAAGTGACAAACACCTACTAGACACTGAATCCTGCTATTATGGCATCCATCTTGTGTTCTTAACCGTAGCAGCAATGAAGATGCTCATAATACTAACAAATAAACTTTGCATGAAGAGATGATCAGAAATGAATTCTAACTACGTAAATAAGCAACTCTGCAAGGAAATAACAGCGATAGGATAAAATGAAGCAGTAAGGAAAGAAATTCCGGAAATCAGTTATATTATACAAGACGCGAGATTTTATGCGTAATGAAAACCGTACTTACATCAGTCGTTTTTGTGCACTGCTGTTATTTTTCGAATTTTTCTCTTTGTTTTTTATACTTCCTCGATTTCGTTCAGTACTTCCTTTGCGGCTTCCCGATGTCCACCGGATGATGTCATGAAACAATAACAGAACAGATTAAATTTTTTTTTATCAGGTCCCTGTTCGGGCGCCAGATCTAGTATGATAAAAAAAATTATTATTACTATTAAATATATTTCAATTCTTTCAATTTAGATCGGTATTTCATACTAGAATGTCGTGTTCCCAGTTTGGCACAGCTTTGCCACAGGAGACACGAAAGCGGTCGAAGACGTCCGTCTTCTGGTCGGCTCCTGATCGTTGTCAGAAGGAGACTAGTTTTTGAATACGCAAAGACTTCTATTACTTGGAAAAGAACAACCCGGATTTCTTTACGTAATCAGTATGAATTTTATAATTACCTAAGGGACCTTTAACAATGAACAGTAAGAAAAAATGCATTTGCAAATGGAATCATTCATAAATGGGGCTGCTATGAGTTGTATAGAAGATAAGGGGCGGCCTTCTGTACATGACCAGGATGCCGCAGTATTCTCTGCTGTAGTAAAAGCTGTTTGACATTCATAAAAATAATATGGCATGGAGATAAAAAAAGTATAAAGAAAAAAAAACAGAATAAGAAGTCTGGTAAACACTAAATATATTCAAACAATTCTCACTAGCAAATTAGGGCTTATTTATAAACAATACAACTTACATAATTACTTTTCTAACAGTATGGTGCGATCAGATTTCAGCCTGTCCTGTGCTGTTTCCCATGTTCGCGTTTTTTGTCACAAATTACAGTCACTTTTCTCCTTCGTTGAAGACAATTCTTGCACTGTCCAACACCCCTGATAACAATAGCTTGCCGAGTTACAATTTCGAACATAAATTACTTGAATGTTATTAATTAATAATGTTGTCTGCACGCTGGCAAGACCCCTCACTCTTTTAGCTTAAAGTCGACCTCCTTTACGCTTTCACACCACAAGCAGAAGTACATTAAAATCTGAAGATCTACAAACGTTTTCTACCGTCATCTTTTATTTAGATCGAAGCGGAACGACAGTTCAGCTTCTGTTAAAATGTTTCTTTGACTGCGCAATCGATGTATTAGCGTCCGCGCTAGATGCGCATCTTTACAGTTACGTAAATTATACAAAACAAATGTCTTTCAAAGAATACTCAAAGCTTTCGTAGTACGGAAATAGCAATAATATTACAACTGTCACTTGTGAGTTATCTGCTGTATATACTCAGTGTGTAAGTGACACTCTGCAGCTACAAGTGTACTATTGCTTTTTTAATTCTCATCTAACATACGGAATTTTGCTCTGCAGAAACTCACATGGATCTAAACCTGTGTTTAAATGGCTAGAAAAAAGGCCATCAGATGCATTTTGTGATTCACACAATGAGAACCTTGTAGACATTGTTTCAAGGAAATGCATATTATGATAGTACCTCTCATAAACTATAGAAAATGTGAATAATTTTGACTCTAAGATGTCAATACACCATCGTAACACTAGACATAAATATGAAATTGACAAGCCACATGCTTGTCTAGCAAAGGTTAACAAGAGCCATAAATATCTTGCCATCACATATTTTCACAAACTACCATAAAATGTTCATTCGATGCATAGTAAGCATGTGGGTTAAGCGTACTAGGACTTAATTTCCAGAGCAAACCCCCAGCCACAAAACTAATACAAAAACAAAATAATTTATTCTCACATAATGAACAGCAGATCATGAAATTCACTATCATAATTTTTAAGTTTCTCTATCAATTTATAGCTTAGTTTTATATTACCTTCTGCAAAAAACTGAAAATCCCAACCATTAATTAATTTATTATATTCACTTGGTAAAATAATTTTAAATTTACTATCGAATTCTATGCAAATTTTTTCTCCATATCTAGTTTTTAAATATTCACAGCCCATAATGTAATACAATTCATTTACTTATAGCTCACTAATCGTTTTAAATAAAATTAGAATAGCTTACATTATGAAGCTTTTTCAGTAAATCATCTATTTATATAAAATGAAAGATGATAAAATTAAAAATTTTGAGTCAAAATTCTATGCTGAGAATCATATGCTAAATTTTTCTGACCATACTTGACTATATAGGCAATTGTATCTTTCAGAATTTTATCATTAAAAGTAGCAATTAATTTCATTGTTGTATTCTGTATGGATAAAACATTCATTCTCATAGACGCATTTATGACAAAAATATGATAATTTTCAGTCAGATTTAATGGGCTTTCATTCATATAACCATTCAATTGAGTGATTCTCTTCAACTCTAGCACATCATATGCTTTCAGATAATTATTTGGTGGATCTAGATTCCATATTTCTCGAGGAAAAATTTAATCTCGTCTGTTCATTTTATAGGTCTTTTATAATTTAACATGTTCAAGTAAAGAAAAATCTATTAACTGATTATGTTTTCTATTAGTTTGAAGCACAACAAAAGTAAAATAAGGCAAATCAAATTCTGAAGAATTTTAATAATTATTAATAATAGTTCAAATTACCTTTTTCCATCTAATCTGGCTATTTAAACTGTTTGTGATCAAAGAAAGAAGTCGGAAATATAGGTTGACACTTACATAGACGATAACAGCAATCAGCCACTTTTTGCAATGATATTTATTTGCTTCAATAGGGGCATTACCGCCAACCTGTCGGTTCGAAACTGGTAATGGAGCTACTTAAATAAATAAATAGCATTTTAAAAAGTGGCTGGTTACTGTTATCTTCTATGTAAGAGTCAACCTAAATTTTGTACACAATCACAGGCTCAGAATGTCCGTTTTCGACAAAATAGCAGAAATTGGAGTTTAAGGATTTTTTACTCTTTTTTCCCCTAGCTATAGTGACTATTGTGGTTCATATTTTACGGATGCATCACGAATTTCCATCGATTCTACTACAATTTTTCCTTCCTTAGGAAGAGTATCTTTACTTTCAAGTCAAGTGTCATTATAATCAGGCCATCTAAGAATTCCATCTCCAGCACTCTGTCTCCAAGTAAAAATTACTGTTAAATCTCCTTCCCAAATAACGTCTTTATAATCTCTATAAAAACCACCAAACACATCCTATGGAAAAAGTACTTCAATTTTCTTACTTTATATTTAATCGTTATTGAAGATAAGTCCTTCCATGGTTAATTCATGAGCTACTGTTGACATCAATTGCATAAGGACAGACAAAGAAATGAATAGATAATGCGTTCTAGACAAAATATTGCTTCCTTTCCCTATAGTGATAACCTTGAACAACTTTGCACATTGTTATAAATTTATTTTTCATTGGATTTTCGATCATGAAAGGAATTATCTGGACCATCAGCTCCAATAGTACTGCCGCTAATGTACAACTGATACATGATTAGGATGAACCCAATCATCTCCAACACTTATATTAATTCCATGTTCTTGTTGTGGAAATTAAGATTATTTTTAGTGTTCCCATTCACAGCGAATGTGTAAAATTGATAACTCTCGATTTTGTTCATGGTTTAATAAAGAAAAATTTTACTAAGACTTTAAAACAACTCTTACACAAGCACTGTTAAGGTAAATTCAGTTCTCATTCTCATCAGTTGCAGTATTTTCTAAATCTTGAGTAGTATCAAAATTAGGAATAATTACACATAATGTATTCATAAATTATTGGTCCACCAAATACTGTGTTAGGCTCAAATGAAGCAATAGTATTAGTCTCTTAGAGAAGATCATCAGTACGTTTTACAACATTGCAACAGCTACATTTAAGTTTATAATAATTAATTCGAATACAATAATTTTAGGAACTCCTTTAGTAAAAGTTATTTTATTAGCTTTAGTAGTTTGTTCACTGGATCGAACCACACTTTGAATACTATCTTTCATATCCATGTATAACTTTACATGGCTCTCAATTGTTAGTTTGTTAAAAATTCTATCTGCTTTAATGTGAATGTTTGACTTTTTCAATTATTTTTTTAAATTTTTTACATTATAATGACCTACAGAAATCTCTACCATTTCTTCATTGCAATATAGTTCATTGTTTTTTATGTAATATTTGGAGTTAGAAAAATTGAATAGAACCCTACAAGTGCTTTCTTGCACAGGTGCATTCAATCTTTCTTTGACAACAGATGACATATCACTTCATTGAAATAATCTACTGCGACAGCTGAGGCAGTCTTCATTGTATTCCATGTACTACTAAAATTATTATTAAATAATTGAAAACTGCCTGGGAACTAAAAGTAAGAATTCCAGAGAAGAAATCAAAAGTAAGCATGGTAAACTTTTAACAAATTCTATTCACTGTGCAATCATAGGACCAAATAAACATGGAAGAATGACATTATAGACTCATAGTTTTATTTCAGCTCAAGGATGGTTGAATACAAAAAAAATTAATTATTTGTATATTTACTCCAAATGTTTGGATCAACCAATATACTCAGAACTTATAGATAGGTGTAAAAAAATTGAAAATAACCATGATGAAGAAATTGCTACTTTTATTGAAATATATGGTAAAATTATTCCATTTAGATGAATGTCTAAATAATTGAGTGAGTAGTATTTTATGACTTCGTTCTTGAAAATCAGGATACAGTTAGAGAATACTTTGGTAGAGGAAGACATAAAACAATACCAAAACAATTATTTAGAGATCATCTTAATTTCTAAAATATTTTCATTCAAAATGACACAAATTTGAAACATATTTATCACAAGTTTACTAGAGGTGATTTAATATTTGACGATTTTGACGAAATGTGTAGTAAATTTTGGAAATATCAGTCTAGATTTCGTACAATACACATGAATAAGAAACGAAACAATGGCACGTTCAGAGATAAAATAAAAACATTCTTAAAATAATTAATCCTTCTCTAGAATGAAATTTTCACACTGTAGTGGAGTGTGCGCTGATATGAAACTTCCTGGCAGATTAAAACTGTGTGCCAGATCGAGACTCGAACTCGGGACCTTTACCTTTCGCTGGCAAGCGCTCTACCGACTGAGCTACCCAAGCACGACCGACGCCTCGTCCTCACAGCTTTAATTCCGCCAGTACCTCGTCTCCTACCTTCTTAACTTTACAGAGGCTCTCCTGCGAACCTGCAGAACTAGCACTTCTGAAAGAAAGGATTGAAGGATTAGGTGACAATGTGTTAAAACCAACTGATGAATATAGAAATGTCGAAAAGCACTTGGTTCCCTGTAATTAAAATTTTTAGAAGATTTTAACGATAGTCCAACAGAGGATAAACAATGTGATAGAGATGAAAGAGACTGTACACTAAGTGGAATTGAAACATAAGGTTTATTCACAAAATATGATGAAGAGAAGAAAAGAATAGCCCCAAAAGAAGGACAAGCGATTAAAAAAGTAAATATAAGTGAAAGAATGTTAGAATGTATTAATCACAGTGAAAATAAAAGTTTTTTTATAATGATGTGTTGCCACATTAAAATTGGTTGGCAAATTACCAGTAATATTTGATGGAGCTATATTAACAGTTGGTGATAGAACATATGAGAGTACAGATGGATTAAAGAATTTTCTAACTGAAAAACAGATTACTATGTGTGACATTAACCCAAATAACATAAAATGAAGTAAAGGCAATAAATATAAATGTTTGTTAAAAGAACTTGCTGATTTAAATCTTTCAAAAAATTGCCATCAGACTTAAAGTGTTGATGAAAAAGATGGTGAAGATTTGATTAAAAAATATATACAAAAACCAACAGAATATATTTGGATGGATATTATCTGTCAATTAACTGATATATTAGGAAAATATAATGGAGAAGAATTAGGTGGAAATAAAAATTCTCAACCCAAGAACGATGGAATAACTCAAATGTTAGGAGAAACTCAGAGATTTCATAATCAACAATTCAAAAGGATTTCTGTATTTTATTATATTTTAGAATAACCATCCTCACACATTTTGTAAACGTGAAGTAAATGGAAAAGTACTAGTAAATTAGGCTTTAAACGATTTATTAGTGTCAGGGATGCATTTACAATGATGTTCGGACTGTGGATCATTTTCTAAGCTATGAGAAAGACTAGCACTAGTAATCCAGGAGTAAACAAATTAGGCAAAGCTTGTAAAGAAACATGATATTGCTTGTAGGGATAATAATGATTTAGAAAGAAGACATCAACTAAATAAATAGCTTCAATTTGCAGCAAAAGGAAGAATGCACGCAAGTAATGCTACAGCTGGTGAAAAATTAGCTGCAGCTGCAGTATAATAATACTGGAATAATGTATAGAAAACGAAAATTAGGAATTGGCTTAGTTATGGGAAAAAACGGTTAGAGAGCACAAAAATATTAATCGACATAAATTTTTTATCAGCGTAGATGAACAACTTTACAATTGATCATATTTTGCTACATAGAGTCAAAATCAAACGAAAAAATTAAAATTCAAACCAGTAATGGTCAACTACATAGTGCTGAACAATTATTAACTGATACACAAAAACGAACTAGAGTTATGGAAACTGTTTGGAATTTACTCATAACAGTAGCCATACCCATTGTTAAAAAATAATTCAGCATCTCATGTAAACGAAAGAAACAAAACATGAAGGTAAATATTTTTCATTATTTTTCGAAGCTTTACCATATTGAACTGCCATTGGTTCACTAGCCAAATGTACAGCAGTTATTGTAAATACAGTAATTAACAAGAAAAAAGAATCAGAGTAACCAAAAGAGGCATAATCTAGAAATTGAAAAGAAAGGAATTGGAGTAGTAAAAATTTTGAAGAAATCATTAAAAAATGCAATAAATATTTACTAATTTGGAACAGAAAAATTATTTAAACAAATAACAAATACCCAATAATCTGTTAAAGCCTGAATGTAGAATACTTAGTCTAGATACATCTGCTTATGTTGGGCGTCATTGGATTTGTTATTATAAGATTGAAGATATAAAATTTGTGCTTCATTTATTTGGAATAATACACTAAAACAACTAATTAAGTGTCTGGCAAAAAATATCTGTACTATAATGATGAGAGAACGGAAAAATGTACTTATATGACTTAGAGGAAAAACTGATTCAAAAATAAATAATTTAATCAAAAAGTGCCTGGAATTTTTTTTTTAAACACACTAAAAGTTATATTGATTTATCAAGTGGAACACTGGTTGACCTAAAGACCCAAGAAGCTGTTGTGATGCCAGTACAAAACAATACTCAGAAAAATTATATAATGCAAAACACGAATAAACAGGTTTTTCAACACAGCTCAGGAACTGTCTCCACAGCACATTTTAATGAAATTATTTTATAGATTCATAATGGTAACTGTAGCTCTATAACACAGGTAGGAAACAACTACTCTACAAAAAAAGAACAAGATTATGTGTTTTTCAGATTACTTCTCGAAAGCAGATTTAACACCATACTTAAGCCAGATAAGTAATCTAAGAAAAAGGACATGTGATAAACTGACACTTAAATTTAATTTGGTTAAAAATGAATAAATATAAAAAAAATACCCGTTTGAGTGACATGAAAAAATCAAGATAATTAATTTATTTTGAGCTAATACAGTCGGTAATTTGTCAGCTACCAATACAGATGATAATTTGTCAACTACTAACTTTAAAATAGAGTTAAAAGACATAACATCAATGAAATAGAAATTTTATATCCAACTCAATTCAATAATCCATTAATTGAAATGAATATGAAAGATAAAATATTTATAACTCTAAATCAATCAGTTAAATCTGTACCTGTTGCAGGTGAGTTACTAATTGTGGTGAATTTTTGTTAGAAACCACTAATGATGAAAGGAAAAATAATTTAAAATTTAATAAATTTTTATTCTATTCAATGGATACTCTTATTCATATCTACTGTTTGAAGTTTAAAAAATTTACTGACACACACAGTCCTCAACGAGTGACCACTAAAAATGGAACACAGAGGATTGAATGTCTTTGTAAGATATGTAAAATTAAAGAAAGTAAATTCGTTATAATTTTTGTTGGTGACGGTTTACAGCTCAATACATTTGAAGAAAATATTAATGAATTACATAAAACAAAAAAAAATGAAGAGGGGAAATTTTTGCCAGGCACTTTAGCCGAGCGGTTGTAGGTGCTTCAGTCTGGAAAAGTGCTGCTGCTACAAAACATGTCCAAATCTTGCCCCAGGCATGAATGTGTGTGATATTCTTAGGTTAGTAGGGTTTAAGTAGTTCTAAGTCTATGTGACTAATGATCTCAGATGTTAAGTCCCAAAGTGCTTAGAGCCATTTGAATCATTTGAGAAATGTTGTATCATTTGGTACTGTTGATTTATGATAAGTAGATATAATAGGAATGGATTCAGGAAAATCAAAACGAATATCAAAAATAAATAAAGGATATAAATATTTATTAACTGTTATAGAATTTTGTTCGAAATTTGCGTGGGCCATTCCACTCAAAGTTGAAACAGGTAAGAATGTAGTTACATTTGGAAAAATGTTTACAGACACATAATGATAAAGAATTCTATAATAAATATATACAAGGACTGACAAAAAGACACCACATTAACTAGTTTCGAACTTCTACTGAATTAAAAGCATCTGTTATTGAAAGGTTCAATAAAATACTTTAAAGATACGATGTGTGGTAGGAATTTGCTGTTCAGAGAAGTTTTCAAAATTAGTTAATGAATATAAAAACACAAAACATTCAACAAGAAAAAGTAAACCAACAGAAATTTAATGAAAAAATTATAAACCCAATTCTGTTAAATCTAATAATAACCCAAAATTTATAACAGCATATGAAGTTAGAATCAATAAACTTAAAGGACTTTTTGAAACTGAATACACATCGACGTGGTCAACAGAAATTTTTGATATTCTATATATTATTCATTCTAATGCAGTTACACATAAATTGAAAGATAGTGATGGAAATTTCTATGGACAACAACTATAGAAAACAAAATATCCTGATATATATCTTGATGAAAAAGTTTTTAGCAGTTAAGATCATAAAGTTTGTATTGAATGGTTGGGACTAGATAACTCACATAATACTTGGGTAGGAAAAGAATAAAATTATCAAAATTTTGGTATATAAATGGGCCTACTAAGAATGAATAAAACTTACACTTTCACTTTTTCTAGCCATATGGTATCCTAATGAAGTACATTTAGACCTATATACCAATTATGCTATTTATAATTATGACTTTAGAAACCAGATTATTGGTACTTAAATGTTTCTGATACAGTTTCAGGTGCTAAATGTTTAATGAGTGGAGTAGTATACATAAAAGATAAAATGTCAGGGTAATCCTATTATTTCTTTAAAATTTTCATTTGGGTAATTGGACTCCTCTGGGATTCCATAATGAATCAAAATCAGTAATCGAATTTTCCAGTTGATCACTTTCCTTGTAATTACAGCAAAGGATATAGTAGAATTTTTGTGGGGGTCAAACATAAGCGTTAATTCCACTTTAAAACTACAAGCTACTGTGGCAGAGATACTGGAATATAATCAACTACACAATACATTTTAACATATTGATAATGGAGATACTATTACATTATAAAAATTACACACCTCCAATTTACATGGGTTAAATGGAAATCGGCCATATTAATTAATCACACTGATCCTTGAAATTACAACTCAGCTTGGTGGAAATTCATTATATCAATAATAAATTCTTCTTGTGTATAGTCACCCAAGATATAGCAATAACTGTGTTGACAAACAGTTCTTAAAATAATTTTAACAGAACAAAAGTTGATCTCAAATTATGTTTGTCAATTAGAGGAACCACATTAGGTAACAGTGCATCTGTTTCACTGTTTCTTCTGTTTATTTCATCAGGACATATCAACTGTATCTTTTCCACTTTTATTCGGTTTTCACCGCACTTATGTATTTATCTTACATGTTTTGTTTCGTTTCTGTAGAAATCTATCATTTCTTTTCTTATCTTATATTATCCATGTTCACGAATTTCTGGTTAAACTTCAAGCTGAACCCATTATCAGAATGCTTTTACTTCTTGCTTTTGCAATATAAAAACTGAAGACTACAAGCCAGGTTCATTGATAAATATTGACGATTTTTCATCACCTCTTAATACTGAGTTGGCTTTGTGGTTTAAATTCTCAAATATAATTTCATTTCCTTTATCAACAACTTGTCAAATATCATAGTCAGTGTACATATATTCTGATATTGCAGCAATGTATTTAGCTTTAAACCAAAAATTACTATTTTAATTAGAAATAACATGCACTTGTTTAGCAAAATATGGAAGCTTATAATTAACAAGGTCTATGACTCACTCCATTTATATAGAATTAGGCGTTAGGTAAATTCTAATTCTATAGCAGACACACCTAAAATAGCATCATACATAATTTTTCTTTCCTCATTTATTCCATCAACAGTATCATTGGCTTGCCACATAATTTCTCAATGAAATTTGATAGACTATTGAAGTGAATATTGTACATTTTTGTGATTTTATCTACTCTGTGCACACCAAACAAATGTTAAGCATATGTAATACTAATTTATAATCTGTACATTCATATTATCTGAATTTATGTTGGTTAGGTCTTCTGCTATTACAGTGAGATAATCTTCCTGACAGATGACTTTTATGTAACACTCCACCAAGTTCAGAATATTTTTTGGCATAGTACTTGTATGTAGCATTGTAAATAATTTGTTCCTTCTTCATCCCTGCTACATCAGAAACTGTATTTCTTAATTGTGGACAATCTAGGTCTTTTGCTTGTGTTACTATCGCTTATTATTCGATACTTTTTGAGATTTACCTTTTTCAGCAGCTGTATGTGTAGTTCAGAAATTTAACCAATATATCATCAATTGTTATGTAATAATATTTAATTTCAACAGCAAAATTACTACTTACACTCATATCAGTTTTTTTGAAATTTCTGACAGATAATAATCTCTAAGGTTTTTCAACTACATTATTGGTGTTAATTGTTTAATTTTATTTTTCATAAATTCATGTTCTAAAGCAAGAGGATCGTTGTGTTGTATTTCAGTATATTCAAGATCATACTTAATTAAAGATTTAAGAAAATTTTATCTCGTTTTTTAAATTTTTTCAGGTCCTACCATCGTAAGAAATGAATGATCAAGGTGTGGTTTCCTGCTCTCTGTAGTTAGTAAAACATAGAGTATCATTAACGATTAAAATATGCTTTTGGTTAAATAAAGGAACCAAAATAACTTTAAACCAGATACCCTAATTCAGCAGATAATTACAATAGTTAATATCTTCAAAATAATCGTTCTAGTAATTCTGAAGTAGTTGTGCTTTGGATTAGTTCCATTTATCACATTTTAAATTTTATTAATTTGAGAATAATTTTCATTGGGAAATATTACCCCACCCACCAAATTCCATACTGAAAAGTTAAAATATGTTTTGTATACAACACATTGCTTTCTTCAGAGGTCTGTTAAACAAATTCCTAAATTCAGCTGACAAGTAGAATGGTTAATAAATTCAAAAATGTACAGCTAGGTTTCAGTAACTTCCTTAATATAGCATCATTATGGATAAAAATTTCTTTTTCATGAAATGTGTACTGTACTGAAAACTCATAAACGGAATATAAAATACACAGTAGAATGCTAGTGGTAGTTAAATATTTTCAGGAATGTAAATATTTCATCTATACAATTATCTTATGCACAGCAATAAGGATGTGGATTCATTTATTAAAGACAAATCTTAATTACTGTAATGAATTTTTTTAATAAATGGAGGTGGTCATAAAGTGCAAAATTTGTGCAGTGGAGAAATCAACTCACAACGTTCACTCATGTAAATATACAAAGAATAAATATAAAAATTCATGTAAACAATCTCATAGTGAGCATCACCAAAACGTGTACGCTTGTACATGGAAAATACGCTTCTGCACATTATTACAAAAAACGCTTGAAGGTACTTCAAAGTGATGAACATTCGATACTATTGAAAAATGAATGCAGAAAGCATGTATTGATTGTCAAGAAATTACGGAGTTTAGATCTTTTTACTTAATTCGTACATCTACTGACAAGCTCTCAAGTAAATACGAGATTTGTCAGCTAAAGATAGAGATAAAAGAAAATGGTGTGGAAATATGGAAAACAAATAATTAAAAGCTATCATTAAAGATATTTGCGAACAATCAAGCATAAAAAATGAACTGAAGGTGAAACTTAATTTTGCTATTCGAATTTTTCACAAAGCTTAAATTTTTTACGTAGATAAAACAAAGCTTTATTGAGAGAGTTTCACTCAACACGAAATAATTTATGGGTGTGTGGCATATTTAGAAAAGATGATGTAAATAATCAAATTTTTTACTTATTTTACTTTCTCCTACAAAGACTCTCGATAATCTGAAAATATGAGAACTCAAAGCTAGAGGTAAGTCGCTTAGTATGAGAGGATACAGTAAATTAAGGAAATCAGAATTAATAAATGCTATTGGGTTACAAGGGTTTAGGTTCCATGCAGAAATATTCCAAAAAACTAGGTGAAGGTCAGAACATTAACCTAACATAAATCTTTTTTACAGATTTGATTGTGATACTGTTGAAAGGACTCGACCACTTGGAGGAGAATAAGTAGTGAGAGTAGATCAGATTTATCCATTCAGTAGCAAACTGTTTAAACAAGAAAAAGCGTCTGAGTCATTAAAAAGAACTTAACTGAGATTAAAGAAATAAGATCGAGGTTTAGTGGAAAATTTAAAGCATGTTCTGCTGACTATAAAATTATCTTCAACGATGCTAATATTGCCATAGTCAATACCTTAAGTGAGAAAACAGATTACACAAGAAAAGCATCAGTTCTGTGGTAGACATAGCTAAAAAGAGAAATAATTTGAGAAAAAAATATAAGCTGAATGTAATTACTACAAATACAAAATAATTTCTCCCATTTCTGCAGGATATAAAGCATCAAATAATACTCGATGATCTGTCCAAGTATTATGCAGGAAAATCAGAGATACATCAATATCTGATGGTACTATTGATGTTGCAGAAGTTTCATTTAATATTCAAATGCTAGCAATTCCTAAGGACAGAGCCAGTAGGGGCAAAAAAATTATAAATATAGCTGAAGGCAAAATGAATTAAAGATGTATCACAACAATTAATAATAAAGATAATCTGTGCTGTCCTCGAGCAATAATATTTTGGGTAGAGAACTCACTATGAATGAGATACAGAAAATTGGAAAAGGAGAGAAATACATATTACTAACAAAAGTTAACTGACTTATTATGTAATCAGTTAGGTGTATACAATGAAGAAGGGTTCAATTAAGATGACAGTAAAATGTTGAAGAATTTTTAGATATTCAAATAGATGTCATATGTACTGAAAATTTTAATTTAATTACAAATAGCGGTCATGAGAAGTAAATAAACATATATCTGTACAAAGAAAACAACAATTTTTGTATAATTAAAAGTATGAGGTCTTTTGTGGGATTGGTGTATTTCTGTAATAAATGTAACGAAACATTTAACAACAAAGGTAAACAAAATGCAAAATAGAAAGAAAATCTGTATAATGTGGAATGGTCCAGTACCTGAAAGTGCAGAAAACAATGTATACTGTGCAATGTGCAATACATACTGTTATAATAAAGAATGGTTAAAATATTAATAATTTTAGCTATACAGAAAAATACACCTTCCCCATGAACCATGGACCTTGGCATTGGTGTGGCTGCATTCATGCCCCAGCGATACAGATAGTCGTACCGTAGGTGCAACCACAATGGAGGGGTATCTGTTGAGAGGCCAGACAAACATGTGGTTCCTGAAGAGGGACAGCAGCCGCTTCATTGTTTACAGGGGCAACAGTCTGGATGATTGACTGATCTGACCTTGTAACACTAACCGAAATGGCCTTGCTGTGCTCGTACCGCGAATGGCTGAGAGCAAGGAGAAATTGCAGCTGTAATTTTTCCCGAAGGCATGCAGCTTTACTGTATGGTTATATGATGATGGCGTCCTCTTGGGTAAAATAACCAGGAGGTAAAATAATCCCCCATTCGGATCTCTGGGCAGGGACTACTCAGGAGGACGTTGTTATCAGGCGAAAGAGAGCTGGCGTTGTACAGATCGGAGAATGGAACATCAGATCCGTTAATTTGGCAGGTAGGTTAGAAAATTTGTAAAGGGAAATGGATAGGGTAAACTTACATATAGTGGGAGTTAGTGAAGTTAGGTGGCAGGTGGAACAAGACTTCTGATCAGGTGAATACAGGGTTATAAATACAAAATCAAATAGGTGTAATGCAAGAGTGGGTTTAATAACGAATAGGAAAATAGGAACGAGGGTAAGCTACTACAAACAGCATAGTGAACGCATTATTCTGGCCAAGATAGATACTAAGGCCGTGCCTACCACAGTAGTACAAGTTTATATGCTAACTAGCTCTGCAGATGACGAAGAGATTGATGAAATGTATGATGAGATAAAAAAGATTATTCAGATAGTGATGGAAGACGAAAATTTAATAGTCATGGGTAACTGGAACACGACAGTAGGAAAAGGAAGAGAAGGAAACGTAGTAGGTGAATATGGAATGGGAGTAAGGAATGAAAGAGGAAGCTGCATGGTAGAATTTTCCACAGAGCATAAGTTAATCATAGCTAACAGTTGGTTCAAGAAACATGAAAGATGGTTGTATACATGGAAGAAGCCTGGGGATACTGGAAGATATCAAATAGATTACGTAATTGTAAGACAGAGATTCAGGAAACAGGTATTAATTTGTAAGACATTTCGAAGGGCAGATGAGGACTGTGACCACAATCTGTTGGTTATTAACTGTAGATTAAAACTGAAGAAACAGCAAAAAGATGGGAAATTGTGGAGATAGGGCCTGGATAAACTGAATGTACCAGAGGTTGTGGAGAGCTTCAGGAAGAGCATTAGGGAACAATTGATAAGAAGGGGGGAAAGAGTAGAAGAAGAATGGGTAGCTTTGAGGGACGAAATAGCGAAGGGAGCAGAGGATCAAGTAGGTAAAAAACTAAGGGCTAATAGAAATCCTTGTGTAAGAGAAGAGATATTGCATTTAATTGATGAAAGGAGATAATACAAAAATACAGTAAATGAAGCAGGCAAAAAAGGAATACAAACGTCTCAAAAATGAGATGGACTGGATATTCAAAATGACTAAGCAGGGATGGCTAGAGGACAAATGTAAGGATGTAGAGGGGCATATCACTAGGGGTAAGATAGATACCGCCTACAGGAAAATTAAAGAGACCTTTGGAGAAAAGAGGACAAATTGCATGACCACCAAGAGCTCAGATTGAAACCCAGTATTAAGCAAAGAAGGGAAAGCAGAAACATGGAAGGAGTATATAGAGTGTCTATACAAGAGCAATGTTCTTGAGGACAATATTATAGAAATGGAAGAGAATGTAGATGAAGATGAAATAGGAGACATGATACTGCATGAAGAGTTTGACAGAGCACTGAAAGACCTTATTCGAAAGAAGGCCCCGGGAGTAGAAAACACCCCATTAGAACTAATGACAGCCTTGGGAGAGCCATGCCTAACAAACCTCCACCATCTAGTGAGCAAGATGTATGAGACAGGCGAAATACCCTCAGTCTTCAAGAAGAATATGATAATTCCAATCTCAAAGAAAGCAGGTGTTGACAGGTGTGCAAATTACAGAACTGTCAGTTTAATAAGTCACGGCTGCAAAATACTAACATGATTTCTTAACAGACGAATGGAAAATCTGGTAGAAGCCGACGTCTGGGAAGATCATTTTGAATTCTGTAGAAATGTTGGAACACGTGAGGCAATACTGACCCAACGACTTATGTTAGAAAATAGATTAAGGAAAGGCAACCCTACGTTTCTCGCATTTGTAGACTTAGAGAAAGCTTTTGAAAATGTTGACTGGAATACTCTCTTTCAAATTCTGAAGGTAGGAGGGGTAAAATACTGGGAGCGAAAGCTATTTACAGTTTGTACAGAAACCAGATGACAGTTTTAAGAATTGAGGTGCATGAAAGGGACGCAGTGGTTTGGAAGGTAGTGCGACGGGTTTGTGCCTATCCCTGATGTTATTCAATATGTATATTGAGCAAGCAGTAAAGGAAACACAAGAAAAATTCGGAGTAGGTATTAAATTCCATGGAGAAGAAATAAAAACTTTGAGGTTCGCCGATGACATTGTAATTCTGTCAGAGACAGCAAAGGACCTGGAAGAGCAGTTGAACGGAATGGACAGTTTCTTGAAAGGAGGGTATAAGATGAACATAAACAAAAGCAAAATGAGGATAATGGAATATAGTCGAATTAAATCGGTTAAGCTGCCTGAATTAGATTAGGAAATGAGACGCTTAAAGTAGTAAAGGAGTTTTGCTATTTGGGGAGCAAAATAACTGATGATGGTCGAAGTAGAGAGGATATAAAATGTAGACTGGCAATGGCAAGGAAAGCGTTTCTGAAGAAGCGAAATTTGTTAACATTGAGTATAGATTTAACTGTCAGGAAATCGTTTCTGAAACTCTATTTATGGAGTGTAGCCATGTATGGAAGTGAAACGTGGACAATAAATAGTTTATACAAGAAGTGAATAGAAGCTTTATAAATGTGGTGCTACAGAAGAATGCTGAATATTAGATCGGTAGATCACGTAACTAATAAAAAGGTATTGAATAGAACTGGAGAGAAGAGAAATTTCTGGTACAACTTGACTAGAAGAAGGGATCGGTTGGTAGGGCATATTCTGAGGCATCAGGGGACTACCTACTTAGTACTGGAGGGCAGTGTGGAGGGTAAAAATCGTAGAGGGAGACCAAGAGGTGACTACACTAAACAGATTCAGAAGGATGTAGTTAGCAGTAGATACTGGGAGATGAAGAAGCTTGCACAGGATAGAGTAGCATGGAGAGCTGCATCAAACCAGTCTCTGGACTGAAGACCACAATACAGAAAATTACGTGTGATTTGATCATGAAGCTCAACCAGAAACTGGTACACATATTCCAAATCTGACAGTAGCGCACAATTTTAGTGGACTAATATATAATTTAAAACAAATGATGAATTCTATGGTTAGATGATATCAGATGAAAATATAATTTTACATTTACACCATATTGTGCAAAAGGGTATGAGCAATAATTTATTTTGCTGTAGTGCATTGAGAATACAATAAAATCGACCGATGACCTCGCTGTGTGGCCTCCTTCCCCAATCACAATACAATAAAACCATGTAGTGTCTACACAGGAACTAAATTTGTGTTAATGGAGTAAAAGCAATTAGATCTAGTAATTACAGATAGCAGTTTTTGTTCAATTTCCTCTTAGTAGTATTCAAAAAACATTTCATTTGAAAACCTTGAAGAAGTGTATTTGCCTTATTTATTCAATACAAAAGAAATTGAAAAATACATAGGGTAGATTTCTGATGGCAAATATTATTCTGGTTGACACTGTGAAGCCAAAAGACAGAGAAATATTTCTCAAATGGCATAGCTCAAGAGTTAAAGAAAATTATGTGTTCAGTATGAAAAAAAGAGATTGATGAATATTGTAATTCTGATGTAGAAATTTTGAGAGAAGCTTGTTCAGAACTAAGACAACATTTCCTCAAAATAGCTAATTTTGATTTATTCTGTAATTTGACAATTGATAGTATTTGCATGTCTATATACACATCTAAATATATGCCAAAAGTAGAATTGGTGTATTTGTTAATAAACAGAAAGATAATTACAGTAAAGAATTCATAGCTTGGTTAAACATTTTCACCAATAATAATATTCAACATATTGTTAATGGTGGTGAAGTAAGAATTGCAAAGCCAGATGGGTTTGTTAAATAAACAAATACTGTTTATCAATATCATAGCCATTTACGGCTTGGTTGCAAGAAATGTTTTAGAAGTGTGATGATTAACAACAAAAATAAAGAAACAAAGGGTGATGTTTATCAACTGTCTTCAACAAGAAACGCCGAAACCTGAATTGATGGATTTAATTTAGTAGAGATGAGGGAATGTGATCAGCTTAACTGAAAAGAGTATAAAAAGCCTAAAATACCGAAACTGTTACCTGCAGCTGTCGAACCACTGAGATACTTTAGATGGTGGTCATACAAATTCAATAAAATAAAGAGCGGAAACAGATGGTTTTAGCACAGAAACAAGATTTGATAATGTATGCAGTCTTTATCCAACCGCACAATATTATGATTATCCTGAACAACATGAAACAAAAATATGCTGACCAAGATATCCTACTTAAAAAATTGTGTGGATTTGTAAAATGTGAAGTATTGGAACCAAGAAGATTGTAACATCCAGTTTTGCCTGTTAGATTAAATGAAAAACAGTTGTTTCCTTTGGTGTCAAATGTTAAGAAGAAAAAATAAACAGATACTAACACAATGATGAGGAAACAAGTCTCTTTCGTATTTGGGTAACAGATGAAGCAAAGGATGGTGTGGGAAAAGGGTACAAAATTTTAGATGTCTATGAGGTATGGAAATTTAAGAATATAAACAACATGTTGTTAAAAAATAATGTGAAAGACTTCATGAAATAAAATTAAAAACTAGTCCTTACAAAAACGTTTTTGAAAGCAAAGACGAATAGATAAAAACAGTAAGAGATAAATAAAGTGTTCTATCAGACAAAGAAAAGATAGAAGAAAATCCTGGAAAACTAGCAGTTGCTAAAATGTGTTTAAGAGTCTACAGGGTAAATTTAGACAATGGCAAAGTGTAAGTAAACCTGAGTATGTAAAAGATTTACAACATTTTATGAGATACTGTTGGACGACCGATTAGATGATATAGATATAAATTTTACTAATGATAATATGGTACAGACAAGGTACAACTTCAAGGATTATGATGTCCAAAATAATGCAGCTACAAATATTTTTATAGCTGCATTCACCACATCCATATCAAGGCCTAGATTGTATGGTAGATTAGATAAACTTGGAAAAGGTGTTATATACAGGGTGTTTCGAAATTAATATACAGGTTTTAAGGTTTTGGAGCATTTATTACATTCAACTTACAATTGTAAATAACACATCAAAAGAGAGAGCCACTCAACAGTTTTGTTTGTATACCTGTGTGCAATGGAAAGAGCATGGAACGACAAAGAGTGACAGAAGGGCGTGTCGAATGAGTGAGTGTCCCTCGGGTTTTGCCCCAAGAAATCAGTTTGGAAGACTAATTATGAATTAGTAGTCCTACTGGCGTCTGTGCAGAGATTTTTAAGGAAACGCTTACAATTACATCTGTTAAAAGGTCTAAAGCCTACAGACTATGATTAATGTGCCAACATTCCAAACGAAATGTTGCTGCATCATGATGAAACTTTTCTGCATCGTGTCATCCACAGTGATGAATCGACATTCCACCTAAGTGGAAATGCGAAAACATCTAATGTGCGCATCTGCAGGTCAGCAAAGCACCACAAATGTTAAAGTTGCAACGAGACTTCCCTAAATTGAATGTGTTTTGGTGCCATATCCAGGTAGTAAGTCTATGGCCTTTCTTTTTCAGTGAAGCAACTGATGTTTCTTATCTTAATATGCTATGGCTCTCTCAGTAGTTGCAAGAAGCTACAAAAGATCTTTACTCACCAGCAAAATGGTGCGCCACCTCACTGTCATAACTCAGTACACAATTGGTTAAATGACATTGTATCCAACCGCTTGCATCATTTTCTTGCACAATCTTATGCCTTGCGATTTTTCTCTTTCGGAGTTAATAAAGGATCACGTGTACATTTCTCCGCTATCACCTGCTCCGCTACCACCTGATCCACGCGTTCTTAAAAAGAACACTGTTGTAACGATTTTTCTAGAAACACTGACTGAGGTATGCAAAGAACTCGCCTATCGAGTCAATGAGTGATAAATGGTTCTCACGTTGAACACTTGGAAGAAAAGCAGTCTGAGATGCTCTTTCATTTTATGTTTTTATTATAATTTTAAGTTAAATGTAGCAAATGCTAAATAGCCTTGAAACCCATATATTTATTTTGAAACACCCTGCATTTTGATACCAATTTCTAGTATACATTAATGATAAAAAAAAGCACTCCACATGTGGTCTACAGGGACCATCCGACCGACATGTCATCGTCAGTGGAGGATGAAGTTAGGAGGGGTGTGGGATCAGCACACCACTCTCCCGGTTTTTATGATGGTATTCTTGACTGAAGCCGCTACTAATCGGTCGAGTAGCTCCTCAATTGGCATCATGAGGCTGAGTGCACCCCAAAAAATGGCTACAGCACATGGCAGCCTGGATGGTCACCCATCCAAGTATCGCCCTCGCCCAACAGCTCTTAACATCAGTGATCTCACAGGAAACAGTGTATCCTCTGTGACAAGGCCGTTGCCCATGTACTAATGATGGCAAAGTCATTACAGAAAATGATTGAATATTAGGTGAATGGACAGATGAGTCAGGAGGTAATAAATGGATAACAAATTGGACTTCGACTGGACCAAATTGTTATTATGAGAACAATGGTAAAAGCAGTGGTGACAGTTAAGGGTTTCACTTGGAAGAATAAAAATATTCAAAAGCTGAATGGGTAATCTCCGGCAAGATTAATTGAGCGTGAAGTGAAGGAAAAGATAAAATTAGAGTACAGTCAGATCAATAGAGATTTTGGCACTAAAAATCTAATTAACAAACGGGCTAAGAAAGAATTCTCATTTCAGTGTGATAAATCAGTAGTTCCAGAAAATGGTTATTAAAAATTATTTATTATATAATAAATTTTAATAAGATTCAAATAATTTATCTATATCTTTTTCTGTAAGAATAAAATCCACACACATGTTATAACAATTGTATAAATGTGTTACTGGATTTTTATTACACTCCCCACATTCTACATCTCTAATTATTAAGTGAGAAACTATTAAAAATAATGAACAAGCTTTAATACTATTTTGTGTCATTTTTGGTGATTTATTTATTGGTAAATTTTAACTCCCTTGTTTTACAGTCATAAAAAAGAGAATTTTTGTTATCTATTTCCTCCCATATTTCTATATCAGTTTCATCATAACTATTAAACCTCATTTTGTTTCCTTCTTCTTTATATACTTCATTTAATACTCTAATATTGTCAGTATGATCCTGGCTTCTCAAATAATCTACTATTAAAGGCGATTTAAAATATTATTTGCAAATGTTAGACTCAACTTGCTTATCTCTTGGTTTATTATTTCTCTCAACAAAAACATTAGATTTAAGTTAATCCCTCACATTAGTCACATTTAACTTCATTAACAATTTTTAATGTCAATTAAAATTTGTTCTATATAATTGGTAGGTTTTCTGAAAAAGCTCAGAAATGTTAGCAGTACTAATTTGTTAAAAGAGATTAATGAGTTACAAGTAATTGCCTTATAAAATGTTGCAGTTTCTCAATATTTGGAAACAGGATATGGAGAGAAAATTGGTTTAGAGCTGAATAATGAATTTAAGATTAGTTCAACTGATAACTGATATAAATTAATTTCTGACTGTGTTTTTCAATATTTTGAAGATCATAATATTGAAGTAAGATATAATGGAATGAAGACAAATAAAAATAATGATAATGAATTTCATGATTTAGAATTAACAAAATACAAAATCATATATAAGTTACATTTTTGCAGTAAATTTTGTGGGGGCCTCGGTCTGTTTAGTAAATTATATCCTACTGCACTCGGCATACCAACTTACTACTTCAGTCCCCCTGAATAAAAGCAAAATAACAATGTGGGTAAGAAGTAAAGTCTCTTACATAGTAAAGTAATTTGAAGAATGTTCAATATATGACTTAGAATTTTTAGATGGGAGTATAGAAAACTATAGGATCCAAGCAAAATCACACATATGATGAAACCAGTTGCTTGTAAAAGTGGTCAAATGTGAAAAAATATTTTATTCTGTTCTATAATAGAGCATATCGTATGTTAACTGCCTTATGAAACTGCAGTTGAATTACCATGCCATATTTTATAAATTAGTACAGAGATAAAGTTTATAATTATTATAGTTATTTGCAGATGGTACTAAGCTATTAACGTTATATACTGGTTCAATGGTGCATACTGTATTAGATTTGTGAAAAGTGATCAGTTTGTATAACAACATACTTTAGTAAAGTAGTTATTCATAAAAAAGTCTTCTTGTAACATAGGTAGTTAAGGATCCAAGCAAAATCAGTGTAATGATGTTCTATAAGTGTACATACATTTCATATGATGAAACCAGTTTCTTGTAAATGTGGTCAAATTTGAATAAATATTTTATTCTGTTCTATAATAGAGCATATCGTTGTTAACTACCTTATATCCCTTAATAATGGGAAGGTCAACTCTAGATAGGAAAAACAAGCCCATATCTTGCAGATTGATAGTGTAACTAATAACGATATTGACTGTCCCATATGGAGACATTGTGGTTTTATGCACATTTGTAAAATTCATGTGGTCCAAATTATGACAGTGCAAACAATATTAACCGCTCTGTTGAAGCACTATGACCCACAATGACTTAAAAATGAAAACTGTTTCATATGAGATCAGTTTCATATCTAAAAGATTTAACAGGACAATTCCTTATTCAGCCAACTTCGTACTTTGTCAGTTGTACACATGTGACATCCATGAAGAGTGCAAACTTATATGTCCAAAACTGATACTGTTACCATGACAATAATACAACATGAGTCTGGCATGAAACATGACATATGTGATAATAATATATTTGTGTACATTACAACTTAAACATAATATTAAATGCTAAGTTGTTATTTGTGATACACAAATACCTGTTGTTTAAAATTAAATTATGGACTATGCAGTTACAATACAAAATCTGAAGTATGCCTTTAAATATTCATTTTTGGTTTATCATGCTCTGTTTGGTTTTTCATCTATGCCTTAGTTGTTTTGCATGAAAATTGTGATATTACGTTAGTAGTGCAAAACAACTATGTAGCTGGATGTGAGGACACTTGGGTCGAAATCCTAGAAAATAAAATAAGTGAAAGGGGTGAGATATACTGTATGCCATGTCTCTGTTATTTATCAAAACTGGCACTATATTTAGCTGCGCATACAGACTTGTGGCGTGTGTTGTCAGTGTAGCCGTAAGAATAGCACAGTGTAGTGTTGATATCTCACCACCCTGCTAACCTCACGTAGTTAGCAACAAGTGTCTTACGTTAACTACTTTCCCATACCTGAGGGCCAGAATGTGAGGAACAGGGCGCTGTAAGTGGTCACTATGGAGATGAAAGCAGTGACGAGGCTCAGTCGCACGGTGAGCATGCCCAGCACGGTGGCCATGGGGCGTCCAGAGGATACTTGCCACACCAGCAGCCGCAGCTCACGATGGGCGGCGCCGCCCACACGACCCCGTTCCAGTAGCAGCTGCGAGCACAGCTTCTGGGTGCGCCTAACTTCTGTCTCCACACATTGAGGAGGCACGACAAGAACTGTCATCTGAGCTAGGCTGAGTAACATGCTAACCTTCCCTTGCCATGCACTGATATCACTCGAATCTAGGAACGATAATTTTGTTACAAGGAAGTAAATTTTAACTATTACAAGCAGTGAAATATTCATGAAATATAACATAAGAAAACTCCCGTGAACAGAGTTTACCAGGTCTGACATTTCACAGAGTTTATCATATGCTCGTCGGAGAGATCGCACTGAATTTGATATGCCACAAGCCATTCTACAGTGAACCTGTACATTCCTTCCGTGGACAATGGTCTTATTTTCAGATATGTTATTGTGACATGCTGCAAGCACATCGCCTTGTATATGGTGAAAGCAAACATTCAGAAGTGAAACTCTGTACCTTATCACCAATTGCAAATTTGCAAATCTCAAAAGGGTTAAAAAGACTGTGAGAAAGCTTCCTACAGAAAATATTACACCCAACTTGCGGCATCGCCCTTTACTAACCGTATAAATGGCTGCATAAATTACAGAAACGTAAAAAAATAGTAAAGCCAGTTGTAACCTTACTATCTTTCCCTCACATGTATTCACTGGACCAATATGGGTCATCAAAATCCTGTCACATGACACTATTAGTTTAACTATTTTGTCATATTTTTCTGTATTGTAGAAGACATCTGTTACTACTGACACGATGGCTAGTGCTGCAAAACCCAATAGCATGGAAACTGAGCCAACGTCTACTACAGAGTCTGTATGCACTAATCTGAAATGGAAATACGCCTGAATGTACGCAGAAATCAGGTGTGATATGCTTGCAAGGGACACAGTAACCATATCCGATCTTAATCTCTTCACAGATCCATTTTCCTTATTGAGCGTAAATGGCATCAGACCAAATAACTTGCATGTTAAGTGGAATGGCTTAGTGGCCAGGAAAAGTTTCTTTGTGTTTTCTGGCACCAAGACAGTGAATTCGTTGACTGGCATCACCTGCAAAAGGAAAGAGGAATACACACTTTCGGTCACATCTGACAACAAATTTTGTGTATATACCAGAAGTAGCCCCTAGTATATTTTTCCACATCGTAAATCAAGTTTTACAAACTTTATTTAAATTTCCACATGACATTATGAGTCCACATATCCCCCCTCCTAATTCATAGTGGTGTCCTGCCCCCACAGACTAACGGGCTGCAATTTAAGGGAATCATCTGCAAGAGTGCACCTCGAAAGAACTGAGTCACTGAAGTGTGTTCGATATTTTCTGAAGTTTTCGGTACTGCTATAGGTCACTTGAGGAGGAACTGACATATCCAAAAAGGATAGTAAGAGAAAGTGGACAGCAAAATGTATGTGCAAAAACATAGCTACAATGAAAATTTGGGTAAGGAAACAGATACTTGTGTGGATAGACGAAGAAAGGTAATTAAAAAAATTGTTCAGGAAAATAAAGGAACAGAGCAATATTACTCAGACATGTAATCAATAGTAAGTGCAGAAAAGTTAAAGCAAAATGTTTGCAGAAAAGTGAAGAAATCAAAAAGAAAAGGTCCTCAGAAGAACAGAATGAGCACGTGTAAAAGTCAAAATAACTTTCGATGAACTTAAATCTGCGACATCAACATTGACACTGCAAATGGAACTCAAGTACAAAAAGCTAAGGAAAGAGCAGATATGTGGAAAGAGTACACTGAGTATCTGTACAAGGGATATGAATTGTATGCTTTAGAGTTAGCATGAAAAAAAATTCGATTTTGATGGCATGTGCGATTCAGTTTTCAAGTCACAGTTTGACGCAGATTTGTAAGATCGGCAATCAATCAGTTCAAATTGTATCGAAAATATTTGTCCATAATTTTTAAAATCATTGCAGCAATTGTCACCCAATGGTTATTCAGATAAGTGTTAGTATCAGCTCAGTAATTCTGACTGCTCGTCCATCATGTTGTCTGAGCAGAAGTAAAGAAAGATGAGGATATATGAAATAATTACAAGACCTGCTGAATGTGATGTACAATACGTTGACCACATAATTTTAACTGAGAGTAAATCAATGAGAGAGCAAAGCACTAAGGAGTCGCAAAAATGAGGTTATTCGAAAGCCTAACATCAAAACTCGGGCTACAAAGTAGACAGTGATAAGGAATTGTTCTACCTTGGAAGCAAAATTAGACGTGACAGACGAAGCAAGTAGAATATAACAAGTAGATTAGGACAGGGAAAGAAGGTGTTCCTCTTTAAAGGAACTCTACTAGTATCCAACAAATGTTTTAATTTGAGGAACATATATCTGAAAATATTTGTAGGAACACATCATTTCGTGATAATGAATGTGAGACAATTAGAAAATAAGGTACTAATAAACGACTGAAGAGACTTTGTGTGTGGTTGCCACACTATAATGAGCAGACTGGAACAACAGAGGGAAACCCTCTATGGCTGCATCAACTAATCTGCCGATGAACCAAAATAAAAATAATAAGTTCTTAACACTTTCATCGATAATAATGTACACTCGATTCCATTCATCTCATAACATTTTTCTAACCAGTTTGTGGTCTTCATGGTGTCCATGAAACTGGGATTTGATTCAATATCACTGCATCATAATATTCCTCAAATCTACCAAAATTACCCCTTGAAACTCAAACATTTACTCGCTAATTTTCCTAATTAGGAAACCCATCGTAATTTATTAAAGCCTACAGGACAGGACTGTAACCAAAATAAATGAAGGTGACTACCAGTTATGACTTATCTCAATTAGGCATTCACCTGTAATACGGAAACCACTAAAAACTGGCAGTTGCTACGTCAGAATTTGGCAAGTGGAAATTACTACGAGAGGGAGGAAAGCCACCAAATGTACCATAGAGTGGACTGGTACAGTGACCTAATAATCGCAGTTCTGAGAATTAAATGTAGATTGGTGGACTTACAGCCACGTCAGTGGATAGCTGTTGCACTGAAGTCCTTTGGAGTATTCGAAGAGGTAAGCAAAGGACGGTGACATAAGAGGAAACGAATACCTCGCATTAGGAAATACGCAAGAAGAACGTGCACGGATACCAATAAAAATTATAATTTCCATGAAAAGTAAGAAGAGGCGTTCATCCAATTCTGGACCTGACATCGCTGATGGTTGTGGTGATGTTGATAGTAATGATTTAATAAAAAATAAAATCTAGCTTTTGCATCGGGCTTAGGTGTAGCAAAGGCGATTTATCTCACTTCCTTTTGCACAGAAAATTTCATGGCTTGACACCAAATTTGTGAGACAGACAGCCTCAACAACAACCAAGAAGATTCATAGACGCCTCAAGGGATAACTTCTTTGATTAGCAAACACAACGTCTTCGCTTCCGCATTCGATCCCCGTCATCGCTTCATTTTTGAATAAAAATTATCATAAGTGACGGGCGGTGACTACAGCAAAACAAGACCCTTTCAATCACCCAACGGCCTTGTCAAAAGAGGCAGAGGAGGAGACATAGGTTAACGGCACTCTCTGCCTCTTGGGGTGGGAAACCGCCGAAAAATAAGGAAGAAACAGCAACGATGAAATGCATGAGGATGTAGAAGGAAATAGTGACCATTGCATTAAAGATACACAATCTGTATCGATGGGACATGTGGCCTGTAATTGAAAAAGAGTCGTGACGATCTCTCCATGGGCAAAAGATTCTGGACTAGTCCCTACTCGGACTCCGGAAGGGGATTTCCAAGGGGGAGGTGACCATGAGAAAGAGATTGCGTAACCAACGAAAGGGTAACGTTCTACGAGTCGTGGTGTGGGATGTCAGAGGTTTGAACGTGGTAGGGGAACCAGAAATTCTGAAACGGGAACTGCTAAGGGTCAATCTAGATATAGTGGGGATCAGTGAAGTGAAATGGAAGGAAGACAAGGATTTCTGGACAGAAGGCTATAGAATAATATCAAAAGCAGCAGAAAATGGTATAACGGCATTGGAATTCGTTATGAATAGCAAGGTAGGGCAGAGAGTGTGTTACAGCGATACTGTCAGAAACGACACCAAACCAGCACCGACAAGGATTGTTCATTTATTCTTACCAACGTAACAAGCCGAGGAGGAAGAGACACAGAAAGTATTTAAAAATATCGAAAGGGTAATTCAGTGCGTAAAGCGAGATAAAGAACGAATTGTCGTGGGGTATTTGAGTGCGGTTGTAGGGGAAGGAGTAGAAGAAAGGGCTACGAAAGAATATGGGATTGGTACTAGCAGTGACGGAGGAGAGAGACTAATTTAATTCTGAAATAAATTTCAGCTAGTAATGTTGAATACACTATTCAAGAATAACAACAGGAGGAGGTATACTAGGGAGAGGCCGGGACATGCAGGAAGATTTCAGTTAGATTACGTCACGGTCAGGCAGAGTTCTGAAGTCAGACAATGGATTGTAAGGCGTATCCAGGAGCGTACACAGACTGAGATTACAATTTAGTAGTGATAAACAGAAAGCTAAAGAAACTAATCAGAAAGACTCAATGTGCAAGGAAATGGGATGCGGAATTATCAAGCAGTGAAGAGACGCGCTTGAATATCTCAGAGGCTATTGATAAGGCTGCGATCAGGAATAGCTCAGTTCAGTTAAAGGAGAATGGACATTTCGAAAAAGGGCTATCATGGAAGTTGGATGGAAAACACAGATACATAGAAGGTAACTGTGAAGAAACCATGGTAATAGAAGAAATAATAGCCGGCCGGAGTGACCGTGCTGTTCTAGGCGCTACAGCCAGGAGCCGAGCGACCGCTAAGGTCGCAGGTTCGAATCCTGCCTCGGGCATGGATGTGTGTGATGTCCTTAGGTTAGTTAGGTTTAATTAGTTCTCAGTTCGAGGCGACTGATGACCTCAAAAGTTAAGTTGCATACTGCTTAGAGCAATTTGAACCAATTTTTGGAAGAAATAATACAGTTGGTCGAAGACAGCAGTAGATATATAAACAGGTTCATACGATTTGTTGTTGGAAAAAGCATTCTCCTATGTCAACTGTTGCTAGATATTGAATATTACGAGAAAAATAGGGGTAAGCTATAGGAAGAGACTGGTAATATATAAGATGTACAGGTACCAAGAGGGAACAATAAGTGTGGAACACTGAGATTAAAATGTGTGTTAAGATAGGGATGTAGGTTTAATCCCCCAGTTTTAAATCTACAGGGTGTTACAAAAAGGTACGGCCAAACTTTCAGGAAACATTCCTCACACACAAATAAAGAAACGATGTTATGTGGACATGTGTCTGGAAACGTTTACTTTCCATGTTAGAGCTCATTTTATTACTTCTCCTCAAATCACATTAATCATGGAATGGAAACACACAGCAACAGAACGTAACAGCGTGACTTCAACCACTTTGTTACAGAAAATGTTCAAAATATCCTCCGTTAGTGAGGATACGTGCATCCACCCTCCGTCGCATGGAATCCCTGATGAGCTGATGCAGCCCTGGATAATGGCGTATTGTATCACAGCCGTCCACAAGACGAGCACGAAGAGTCTCTGCATTTGGTACCGGGGTTGCGTAGACAAGAGCTTTCAAATGCCCCCATAAATGAAAGTCAAGAGGGTTGAGGTCAGGAGAGCGTGGAGGCCATGGTATTGGTCCGCCTCTACCAATCCATCGGTCACCGAATCTGTTGTTGAGAAGCGTACGAACAATTCGACTGAAATGTGCAGGAGCTCCATTGTGCATGAACCACATGTTGTGTCGTACTTGTAAAGGCTAATGTTCTAGCAGCACAGGTAGAGAATCTCGTATGAAATCATGATAACGTGCTCCATTGAGCGTAGGTGGAAGAACATGGGGCCCAATCAAGACATCACCAACAATGCCTGCCCAAACGTTCACAGAAAATCTTTGTTGATGGCGTGATTGCACAACTGCGTGCGGATTCTCGTCAGCCCACACATGTTGATTGTGAAAATTTACATTTTGATCACGTTGGAATAAAGCCTCATCCGTAAAGAGAAAATTTGCACTGAAATGAGGATTGACACATGACATGGATGAACCATTCGCAGAAGTGTACCCGTGGAGGCCAATCAGCTGCTGATAGTGCCTGCACACGCTGTACATTGTACGGAAACAACTGGTTCTCCCGTAGCACTCTCTATACAGTGACGAGGTCAACGTTACCTTGTACAGCAGCAACTTCTCTGACGCTGACATTAGGGCTATCGTCAACTGCACGAAGAATTGCCTCATCCATTGCAAGTGTCCTCGTCGTTCTACGCCTTCCCCAGTCACGAGTAATAGGCTGGAATGTTCCGTGCTCCCTAAGACGCCGATCAATGGCTTCGAAAGTCTTCCTGTCGGGACACCTTCGTTCTGGAAATCTGTCTCGATACCAACGTACCGCGCCACCACTATTGCCCCGTGCTAATCCATACATCAAATGGGCATCTGCCAACTCCGCACTTGTAAACATTACACTGACTGCAAAACCACGTTCGTGATGAACACTAACCTGTTGATGCTACGTACTGATATGCTTGATGCTAGTACTGTACAGCAATGAGTCGCATGTCAACACAATCACCGAAGTCGACATTACCTTCCTTCGATTGGGCCAACTGGCGGTGAATCGAGGAAGTATAGTACATACTGACGAAACTAAAATTAGCTCTAACATGGAAATTAAGCGATTCCTGACACATGTCCACGTAACATCTTTTCTTTATTTGTGTGTGAGGAATGTCTCCTGAAAGTATGACCGTACCTTTTTGTAACACCCTTTATACATCGAAGAAGGAATAACAGAATTAAATGAAATGTTCAGAAATGGATTTAAAATTCAAGATGAAAGGGTATCAACGGTAAGATACGCTTACGACATTGCTATCCTCAATGTAAGTGAAGAAGAATTGCAGGATCTGCTGAACAGAAAGAGCAGTCTAATGAGTATAGGATATGGTCTGAGAGTAGACGAAAGTAATAAGAAGGAGCAGTAATGGGAACAGCAGGAAACTTAACATCAGGATTGGTGAACACGAAGTTATGGAATTCAGCAACCTAGCCAGCAAAATAACCCATGACGGGCGGAGCAAGGAGGAAATAAAAAGCAGACTAGAACTGACAAAAAGGGCATCACTGGCCAAGAAAAGTCTACTAACATTAAACATGAGTCTTAATTCGAGGGAGAAATTTCTTAGAATGTACAGTTGGAGCACAGCATTGCATGGTAGTGAAACATGGACTGTGGGAAAACCAGAGCAGGAGAGAATCGAAGCATTTGAGATGTGGCACTATAGAAGAATGCTTAAAAATTTGTTGGACTGATAAGGGAAGAATGAGAAAGTTCTCCTGAGATGATGCAAGGAAATGCTATGTGGAAAACACTGACAAGAAGAAGGGACAAGATGATAGGACATCTGTTAAGACGCCAGGGAATGACTTCCGTTGTGCGAGAGGGAGCTGAAAGGGTTAAAAACTGTAGAGGAAAAGTGAGATTGGAATACATGTAGCGAATCATTGAGGACATTGGTTGCATGTCCTACTCTGAGATGAAGAGGTTGGCACAGGAGAGGAATTCGTGTCAGACCGCATCCAACAAGTAAGAAGACTTCATTGGCCAGCGCTTGCGGGTCAGCGAATAGGATTTGGGCTAGCAGCGGCAGGAAGGAGTTGTCGAGCCGGACGGTTACTGGGAACAGATCCGTTTATGTGTCGGAAGACCTTTTATATGTAGCAGGAGTGATAGTGAGACATCATTGGGGCTGAGTGATGTTTGTTTGAAAAGAACCTCCTCTACTGATTCAAGTGTTGGCTGGTCGCACTGTACTTGTGTTGTACATAGATGTGTTGACAGTGAACGGTGCCTACGCTTTCTTATATTGTATCCGTTGTCCGGAAGAGATTGTCGATCAATGCAAAGCTGGAAGGTCTTTACAGCCTTCTCTGAACATTTGCATTTAAGGACGAGTACTTGTTCACTCCATGCGAAGATTTGGCTCGGAGCACTATGGGACTTGACTTCTAAGGTCATCAGTCCCCTAGAAATAAGAACTACTTAAACCTAACTCACCTAAGGGCATCACCCGTACCCACGCTCGAGGCAGGATTCGAACCTGCTACCGTAGTCGTCACGCGGTTCCAGACTGCAGCGCCTAGAACCCATGCCAAGATGAATAGTTCTAGTATTGAGTAGCAAATGATCTGTTTATTTTATGTATTCGTGTTATCGTCATTGAGTCTGCCCTTGTGGGCGCTATTTTTGTTGCGTGTATGTTTGGGATCGTTAGTAACTGATTTATGTTTAAGGTTATATCATGCCAATTTAATGATGTGTATAATGTATCGCCCAGAAGTGTACGCAGTGCTGAAGTGTGAAATAAAATGTGATTGCAGGCTTACTGCACTGGAATCCTACTGTGATAGCCGTGGATGAATTCTAATGCTAAAGATCAATCTTTGAGTTAAGTAATACCTTTTGTAATTGAACAATTAGCGTCTCTTATTTGCCGTTCGTCTGAAAGCTCTCTGTGCCTAAGCTTGTGTTTAAATTGCCTGGTACTGCTGTACATTATTTGAGTAAATCTGAAATTGTCCCACGAGTGAAATAGGTGTGCGTAAGACTTGTGAGTGTAGGTCCCACTGTTATTGTGTTATTTAAGTTCTGTTGCCAAACCGATTTTAGGTGAAGAGTATTTTGAAATTTCAACTTATATCAGTTTTTGATTGTAAATTTTGTTTAAGGGTTTGCTGTACGCTTTTTATGGTAAGTTTGCTGATTTAATTTTCAATTTCAAATAGTTACCGAGTTTAAGCTGAAAACTTTTAATTGGTGACGTAATTGGGTTGAGATTAAATCTGAAATCGTTGTATCACCGGTGTTTGCCATCAGTATTGTATCAGGGTTAAGATTCAGTCAAGGATGTTGTATTAGTTGCCTTTACAAAACAAAAAAAGACTTTGAGCAACATGTGTTTTTTGTAAATGTTGTGTAGGAATTTCCTGTACGTATATTTATAAATATATTTGAATTAACGTTAGACCGGCAACTTAACACTTCCTACAGCTACTATTACGCCAATTTTAGAAGCAACAATGGACCAACGCAAGCATTCATCTATCCATAAGGACCATATCCGCGCCTACATGCAGTTTCTTCTTCCTCAGCACGATGGCATCTACCAGCAAGATAATGCATTGTATCACAGAGCTTGCAGTACACGTGCGTGTTTTGAAAAGCAGCAGGGAGAAATAATTTACTCCCCGGCCCTCCCAACTCCACGGATTAAAACCCAATCGAAAATCTGTGTGACCGCCAAAGTTGAGCTGTGCATGCCCATGATCCTCTACATCTTCACGGAGTGCTGCAGTGAGGAGAGGTATCGATGTCGGTAGGCGAAGCCTGGCACGAAGCCAGCGTTCCAAAACATACCAAAGTTTTTCTATAGGATTCGGGACAGTTCATTACAGGGATGTTATTGTCGTGTAACCATTCCACCACAGGCCGTGCTTTATGAACAGGTACTCGATCGTGTTGAAAGATGCAATCGCCATCCCCGATTTGCTCTTCAATAGTGGGAAATAAGAAGGAGTTTAAAACATCAGTGTAGACCTGTGCTGTGATAGTGCCACGCAAAACAAAAACGAGCGCAAGGCTTCTCCACGAAAAACACGACCACACCATAACACCACCGCCTCCGAATTTTACTGTTGGCACTCCACACGCTGGCAGATGACGTTCACCGGGTATTCGCCATACCCACACCCTGCCATCGGATCACCACATTGGGTACCGTGATTCGTCACTTCAGGCAACGTTTTTCGACTGTTCAATCGTTGAATGTTTACGCTCCTTACACCAAACGAGGCGTCGTTTGGCATTTACCGATGTGATGTGTGGCTTATGAGCAGCCGATCGACCCTGAATTCCAAATTTTCTCACTTCCCGCTTGACTGTCATAGTATTTGCAGTGGATCCTGATGCAGCTTTGAATTCCTGTGTAATAATCTGGACAGATGTCTGCCTGTTACACATTACGAACCTCTTCAACTGTAGGCGGTCTCTGTCAGTTAACAAACGAGGTCGGCCTGTGCGCTTTTGTGCTGCAGGTGTCCCTTCTCGTTTCCACTCCACCATCACATCGGAAACAGTGGACCTAGGGATGTTTAGCACTGTGTAAATCTCGCGTACAGACGTATGACACAAGTGACACCCAATCACCTGACCACGTTCGAAGTCCGTGAGTTCCGCGGAGCGCCCCACTCTGCTCTCACACCATGTCTAATGACTACTGGGGTCGCTGATACGGAGTACCTGTCAGTATGTGGCAGCACAATGCGCCTAATATAAAAAAGTACACATAGTGTAGTTCCAGTACAGAATATAGTTTGTAAGGATCACTGCCAGGTGTGAGCCACATAAAATTATCAAACAATAATTTGACTAAATTCGAAAGACTGATAAACCACTACTTTGTTAATAAACAAAACTTGTTTTTTTTCGGGCGGTAGTTGTAATAAGTATGCAAATGGTCAAATAACATACAGTTACGATTCGTAATTAATTTCTTTTGCTAAGCCACTTCGCAGTCTGTCACCAACGTAACTAATTTTACTAAACCAGTAACCTGCTCCAATCCCAGAATTTCTGAGTATTACTGCCACGCGGGGTGGCCGCGCTGTCAGGGTCGCCTTGCCACGGTTCTCGCGGCTTCCCCCGTCGGAGGTTCGAGTCCCCTTGCGGGCATGAGTGTGTGTGTGTGCTGTCCTTAGGGTAAGTTAGTTTAAGTTAGACTAACTAGTGCGTCAGCCTAGAGACCGGTGACCTCAGCAATTTGGTCCCATAGGAACTTACCACCACCACCAACACCATCATTTGCTATTGTGTCACCGGCCAGGGTGCCCGAGCGGTTTTGGGCGCTTCAGTCTGGTTCCGCGCGACCGCTACGGTCGCAGATTCGAATCTTGCCTCGGGCATGGATGTGTATGATGTCCTTACGTTAGTTAGGTTTAAGTAGTTCTAAGTTCTAGGGGACTGATGACCTCAGAGGTTAAGTCCCATAGTGCTCAGAGCCACTTGAACCATTTGCTGTTGTGTTCCGCTCAGAAAACAAAGTCCAACATTCCTTCACAGGAATGTAACCCAATGTTAGATATCGCTCAGAGCCACCCAAAAAGTCGCGTAATGTGTCATTAAGTAAAGTGCCTCTATGAAACTTGGACCAGGTGTCACACTATGAAGAGTATGTGTGAAAACAAGGTGAATCAGTATTTCGAAGCCCAATGCTCAAAGGTATAGACAGTCTTTCCTGGAAGCTACAGAGGATGGGTGTTTAGAGAAATCAACAGTTCGGAGATGGCACCATGCACTGAGCACCTAATACACTTCAATGAGGACTTAGAGGCAATCCCATTATGAACAAACGGGCTTTTTGTTTAGCTGCCGATCTGTTGATGGCCCAGGTATATACAGAAATACCTGATCGAATTTTGTATCATTCTCACAAGGAAATTTTGCACGATAACTGCTAAAGCAAAAAGGGGCTAACGGTGATAGGTTCCTCAATGTTGCACGACGTGGGAACGTGAGAACGACGCCTGAGTTTCCATTTTATGCACTACCTGCCGCACAGGGACTTTTCGAAGCAGGGTCGAAAAGTTTGGCATCACGTATGAGCACCCAGCATCGACTGTTCATCAGGTGACATTGCAGATAGAGTCCACCAAAGACAAGAAACGATTCAAGGGGATATTCAGTGCAATGCCCAGTTGGACACAGGGACGGGGAGGGGGGTGGGGAATAAACAGAACTACCAGGCAGGAGGAACCTCATAATGAGATGAGCTGCATGAATCTGGCTCTCTTTTGGATGATGAGTTGGAGGTGACTTCAACAATTCTAAGTCTAAAGTGTTCTGACTGTGCTTTCTGAAGACATATTTAACCTCCTTTACATTCAGTTTTAGAAATTTGGGCTTCAACCCTACATTCTGTGTGATGTCTATTGTCACACAGAGACAGCCTCGTTTTCATCCTGGTTCAATGCTTGAATATTTATGCACCCGTCCGATAATTGTCACCTCTGACCTCAATTCCAAATATAACATTGACGGCGCCTCGATGGGTTAACTATTGCGGACAACAGACGTAACGACTGTATTGGGAGCAACCGAGTATCGACGCCCAGTGGGTACAACAGCATCGCGTCTGCCACTGGATTTAGCTGGAGGGGACGCTTGAACGATTAGTGTCAGACAAGGAACGACCCAAGCTGCACGGGGTGACGCTCCCAAAGCTGAGCAGAGATGACAGCTGCTGGCTGTCAATCAATAGATAACAGACGCCGAAAGAGCTTTGGCAGGAAAAGGACACATCAGTTCGACATCACTTCAGCTGCCCATGAATGAAAACACCAGCTCTGTGGTGTGACGAGATAAAGTGGATCATCCCCCTCCAGATTCTCTATTGCTGAGTTGTGTCCACGCTCATTTAAACTGGTAAATGTTCTGTTTTGTATCACGAGGTTTGAGATATGATAATAACTGTAAACATCTTTCCTTATTTGTTGATCTGAATGTACAACAATTAGGCGTGCAGTATGGAATCATTTGAATTACAATCACTCATTTCAATAAAATACACTGTGTTTGTTCTTCTGTCTTAACCTGCATGCAAATGTCTATAAAGTAGTGTTTCTGCTTTGTGCAGGAAACCAAGTTACTTATGGTTTCACATTAAGATTATGCCTCACTGAAAGTAAAATCTTCTACGATACTAGCCCGCGTCATGTAGCTCTTCAGTTCGTTCGATCGATGTTTCGACTCCTCTCCTGAGATCTTCTTCTGGATCTTGGGTGTTCACTCTTAGGTAAACACTACAAGGGCAGTGTCGGACGTTTTCCTGTATTTACGTAAAAGAAGTGGGATTATTGGGTTAAATTCCTTCAGTTATCATTGGTAGGCCATCGTAATTGGGTAGAAAGGGCGTTCACCTGAGCTAATACTGAAGTTCTGTTAGTGGGTAAAATTGCAAGGCTACTGTTTGTGGTCTATCGTCCCTGGGTATGAGTGAATCAGGATAACCAAAGAAAAAGGGAATGTTAACCAAAATATTATTTGCAAAAACAGACATAATATCTGAAGGGATAACCGCAATCAGTGGTATTACAATGTTACTTATAATCCTTCTTGATTGCAAAATTTTTATTCCAATGACCGGTTTCGGTTCCTCTAAAACCATCTTCAGATCTGATATTTCGGTTACAGGAGTAGCCCGTCCACACAGAGCAACCTTCACACGCTGCGTCACATCCAGCATGTGAAGGTTGCAGGGTGTGTGGACGGGTTACTCCTCTAACCAAAATATCAGATCTGAATATGGTTCTTGAGGAACCGAAAACGGTCATGTGAGTAAACATTTTCCAATCAAGACGGATTATAAGTAACATTACAAAATATTATTGTTATGCCACAGAGGTTTCTTCCTGGAAACTGTTTGTATTCCTCACTCACCACAGTTCCGTAATCATTTCCTTGACGGTGGGAGGCGACGAAGTCAGAAGTCGATGGCTGTCATCTGTATTGTAGTTACGTTCATTCTTGGAAACCAAAAACCCGTTTCTCATTTTTCCTATAAATGTTAGTTTCCTTAGCTAGCACACGTACGTTTTTGAAATCATTGTCATGGCTTGCAGTTCTTATGATGTTCCACTGCCGCAGATTTAACACTTAGTTTTAACTGTAAGTGGCCTACGTATTCCTTTATACGTTCTTTTACAGATCTTTATGTAGCGCCTTTGTGCACTCCGCCACAGCCAAAAGTCACATCATGGACTCCATCAGTGTAGAGGTAATCAGGTGCGTCCATTTTACGTCATTACGTGTTGTAATTTTTTAATCAAAATGTAGTGTGTGTACCACTGTTCCTTAGAATTCAGCTGACGCCGTCAGTAACACCAGAAACGAACAGTAATCTGACAGAGCGGAAAGGCGTTTCCCCATCCGTTGTCTTAGAACAACCCAAAATTTCGTTAGAAAGCCCTGTCTATGGCCAAACCATCGTAGCCATTGGCCATTGTCTTCTTTAAAAAATCCAACTCCGACTCCAAACTGTTAGTACCACTGAAGTGGAAGGTACGTTCCGGCGGAGGGCTGAACACTGGTTGCTTCTGGGCTGGGTGGTGGTGCGATTTAACATTTAAATATCTATTTGTGTTAGTAATCTGTCTATACACTCTTTCCTAGCCTGCTGTAAGATCTTCTATATACCAAGACATGCAAAACGAGAAAGCGACCTTATATTCTACCTCAGATGTAATGCCGAGTTTGGCTTGCATCTTATTTGAGAAACAGAGGAACTTGTGAAACTCTACTTTGTCATTTTTTCTAGGCGCTTCAGTCCGGAACCGCGCTGCTGCTACGGTCGCAGGTTCGAATCCGGCCTGAGGCATGGATGTGTTTGATGTCCTTAGGTTAGTCAGGTTTAAGTATTTCTAAGTCTAGGGGACTGATGACCTCATCTGCAATGGAAGTTCAATGTATTGGCATAAAGAGGCACCCTCGTTCTGCAAACGGACTTCTCAAATTGGGCGCAGGAGCCATGCGGTAGAAAACTGCCCATAAATGGCGGAATAACCAGCAATGATGAACGATCTAAGGAACCGGAAGGTAATGTAAACCTCTGAATTAAAATTACACAATATGTATCTGTAGGACATCAGTTCAGTCACTGAAAAAAGCGTCATGATGATCTCCCCATTGCAAAAAAGGTGTTGTGTTAGCCCCACTCGGAACTCTTTGAGGGAACTGGCATATGAGGCATGATTGTGAGAATAAGGCCAAATAACTAACTCAGCATATCAGCAATGGGGTTCCACGAAGTGAAATGGACAGAATGATATTCTTTGTGGTTGGGCGAATAAGGGGTAATACATAGTGTCCCAAAAAGAATGACCCGATTTTAAATAGAATTATCTATTACTAATATGGACTTAACACCAACAAATTGCATAGTAAATTACCCAGAAAAATCAGAGGTTTAAAAAATCCATCACAAATGTTCAATATATCCTCCATTGGTTGCACAGATGACGTCTAGCCGATAGCCGAATTCATCCCAAGCTGAGTGTTAGGTGTCTTCTGTCACTGAAGCTACAGCAGCTGATATTCTAGTTTTTAGTTCATCAGTGTCACAAGGTAAGGGAGGAACTTAAACACATTGTTTAACATATTCCCACAGGAAAAAATCACATGGTGTTAAGTCTGGAGACCTAGGAGGCCAATAGTGTAAACCCCGGTCTCGCAGTCCTATACCCCCTGTTCAACGTTGAGGCATGTTGGCATTGAGGAAACTGCGCACGTTGTTGTGCCAGTTCAGTGGTGCTCCATCTTGCTGGTGGACGAAATTCCCAGAGTCAAGTTGTGGGAATAACCAGTTTCATAGCATTGCAAGATATGATTGTCCTGTTACGGTTTCTTCCTCAAAAAAAGTAGGGTCCATAAAACTTGCTTTGCGAAACAGCACAAAAACATTCACTTTTGGTGAATCACGTTCGTGTTCAATTGTTTCATGAGGATTTTCGAGTCCCCATATATGCACATTTGACGGTGAACCTTACTGCTAATATGGAAAGTTTCCTCATCACTAAATATCAACCGTGACATAAAAGTGTCATCTTCCATGTCTTCTAAAATAGTATTGCTAAAGTCCACTCGCTTCACTATGTCAGTATCTTGAGGAGCTGGTACCAGTTGTAATCGGAATGGTTTGAGGGCTAAACGACACCGTAACACACGCCACACTGTCATGCGCTAGCACGAAGTGTAGACTTGCGGGGGCTCCACTCAAATGCTAGTCGGATTAGTTACACTGTTTGTTTAGGAACGCGTGGCCGGCCAGGACTTTTGCCTTTACAGAGGCACCTTGTTTCTTCCAACTGCTAATACCAGGGTCGATTGTTCTTCGGCGATGGTGGTTTAGCATGAAATCGAACATGAAACGCCACTTGAACTGCGATCACTGACTGAGTACGAATAAATTCAATATCACAGTATACCTTCTGTTGCGCGGACGCCATACCGCGCGAGACTGGCAGCACGCTCCATATCAGCGCTCGTAGCGACAGCTAGCGGATTTTTTTCTGAAACTCTAGACCATGCGCTGTTTCAGTTACCCAGTGATATTTTACTCAATATTATTAGAAGTTAAAATCGGGTTGTCTGTATTGGCAACAGTAGAAAATGGTGTAACAAAAGAAGGATTAGTTATGAATAAGAAATGGTGTATCTGAAAAAGAATCTTCATGAACTGGAAAGCTAGTGCAGAGAGTGAATGAGCTTGAGAAGTTCAGCGACCGACGCCAACAACCATATTTCGGGTATCATGGGAATACAAGCCGATGTCACAAGCAGAAGGTATCCTAAGGAGGGTGTGTCATGGTACCGAACGGATAATCTGATAGTCATGGTGGACTGAACGCTGTGCTAGTGGAAGGAATACGAGACACAGTTGTGAAAGAATATGGGGTCATTAACGGGAATAATGGGAGATTTTGGATTGTTTAGGGGAGGAGACCAGACAGCGAGGTAATCGGTCTCATCGGATTAGGGAAGGACGGGGAAGGAATCCGGCCGTGCCCTTTCAAAGGAACCATCCCGGCATTTGCCTGGAGCGATTTAGGGAAATCACGGAAAACCTAAATCAGGATGGCCGGACGCGGGATTGAACCGTCGCTCTCCCGAATGCGAGTCCAGTGTGTTAGCCATTGCGCAACTTCGCTCGGTAGAAATAATGGGAGAGAATGATTAATTTTCTCTGCAGTACATTTTAGCTAGTAATAGCCGTCCGAAGTGGCTGTGCGGTTAAAGGCGCTGCAGTCTGGAACCGCAAGACCGCTACGGTCGCAGGTTCGAATCCTGCCTCGGGCATGGATGTTTGCGATGTCCTTAGGTTAGTTAGGTTTAACTAGTTCTAAGTTCTAGGGGACTAATGACCTCAGCAGTTGAGTCCCGTAGTGCTCAGAGCCATTTGAGCCATTTTTTGAGCTAGTAATAGGAATACAGTGAGACGGTCCACAGTCGATTGCAGAGCGTCTTGCGATGTATCGCTCCCCGCGAGTTGGCGAGCGTGCGGCGCCGAAGCGCAACGGAGGAGAGCGTGGACCGATGGAGGCAGCTGTGGACGGTGAACTGAATGTGGGGGTTTATCATCGAGGGAATCGTAGCGCATAGTCGAAGCTGAGTTTACGATAGGCACGAGGTGGTGTGTTGCTGAAGTATGCTTTGAAACTTCTTGTGGACAGCAGTACACCCCGAACAATCTTGTGAAGTGCTATTAAGCCGTTGTGTACGGGCTTACACGGAAATATGGTAGTCGGCGTGGAGGATGGTCTGCTTTGCAGCTGGCAGTTGTACGGTACTGGGCGGAGCAATTTATGGCTCGCTAAATGTAGAATACAACCAGTGATAATCTCCTTTACTTGCTGTCACATTGGAGAGACGTTGTGCGCTGATGGAAATTTATCTTTCTGACTGAACAGAAGTGCTTTGCTTCGGCATGATACAGAAGTGCATTTGTCAGAGATTTAACTGTTTTGTATGTTCCTAACAGCACTGGGCTTCGTTAGCTTCATGTGAATTCGGTATGTCGATGTGCTGACTGCCTTACAAAAATATGGCTCTGAGCGCTATGAGACTTAACTTCTGAGGTCATCAGCCCCTAGAACTTAGAACTACTTAAACCTAAGTAACCTAAGGACATCACACACATCCATTAGCGAGGTAGGATTCGAACCTGCGACCGTAGCGATCACGCGGTTCTAGACAGTAGCGCCGAGGACCGCTCGGCCACCACGGCCGGCGGCTGCCTTACAAATAGGTATTCTGTTTTCGTATGTGTGTCAAAGTTAAAGCATGGTTGTGATTTCCCGTATTACCTGTTTATTTTAAGCGAAACCGAGTTTATGGAAAAACACTCTTGTTCAATAACTTGAAATTGTAATCATTGGCCCATTAGTTTATCACAGCAACCATTCACCAATAGTTTGTTATTGGACGGCCATTGCTAGACTGCGTTGCCTTTTTTTTAAGTGAAGTAACTGCTGAGCTATTTTTGGGCACCGTGAAATGACGCCCTGTATATTTTATTTAAAATTGGATGTTAAAGTTTTCTCGTTATGAACTATTTTTTTATTATAGGTACTGCCATTGTGTTTAACATACCCGAGCTCGGAGCTGGATGTGGGATTGTGAAATCTTCACTTTTGTTCTTACATACGTCCTCCTTTATTGTTTTGAGATGACGGCCCCTGGTAACTGAGTGGTCAGCGCGACGGAATGTCATACCTAACGGCCCCGGTTGGATTCCCGGCTGGGTCGGAACTGAGTGTTGTGTTGTCCTTATCATTACATCCCCATCGGCACGCAAGTCGCCAAAGTGGCGTCAACTCGAAAGACTTGCACCAGCCGAACGGCCTACCCGACGGGAGGCCCTAGCCACATGGCATTTCCATTTCCATTGTTTCAGATATTTCCTCTACCAGCCTGTAACCAGAGTATTCATGATAGGACAGGCGTTCGCTTTTAGCATAATGTAGCGCATGGGGCTTGTTGTGCCCGTTTGTAACGGCCTTTGTAATTAAAACTGTTTTTTGTCTGCGGCTGTTTTGTGGCGGTAAATTGCTATGGCACCATAGTGCTGAGTTCATCGGTCCCTAGGCGTAATCTAACTTAAACGTTAAGGACAACACACACATACACATGCCCGAGGGAGGACTCGAACCTCTGACGGGTGAAGCCGCGCGAACCGTGGCTAGTCGCCTCAGACCACATGGCTACCCCGCATGGCTTGCGGCTGTTAATGCAGTGTAAAACATTGTAATACGGTGTTGTGAAATTAAAATTTTAGCCTCTGGGCTTTGATCCCAGGCACTCCCGAGTTTAAATGTAATTTCGTCCTTTCTCTTGTGTTCATATTTGTTCTTGCACTGTACTTAAGTTGTTTCACATTTAATCATATATACAAGGTGAATCGCCTAACACTTGTACCGCAAATATATCGGACATGAAAGGCACTATCGATACGCGGTTTTCTTTGATTTCAGTTGTAGGCAAGGGTACGCATTTGTAGCATTTATTCAGATTTTGAGACGACAAGGAAAGTTCAGTTTTTAGCACCAGTTAAAAATTTTTAAATTGAGACGATTCCTATTGGCAGTAAAATCCTAAAATCAGCGTAAATGAGAACGACAGTGGAGTTTGTTACAGGAAGCTAGTGAATCTAGTTTACGAGATATTGTATTGTGCACATAGTAAAGAGCGTCAGCTGTTTGTTGCGTCCTATTGATTAATTGTTAGGTACACCTATGTCTAACTGACACTCGTTTTATCTACAATATCGAACAACAGCTGTCTGTGTTTACAATGTTAAAACTACGATAACTCGTCAAGTACGTGCACTAGATCCTGCCTGGTTGTGGTACTGTCAATAGGCACTGTTTCATGGAAATATTTGTACTTTTTAAAATAAATACACTTCTAAACCTGATATCACTCTATGTATGCGTTGCTTAGGCGGGCCCCTGCTTCGGATTCCAGCTATGGAATCCGCGTATCAATGGCGCCTTCCATCATCGATAGTTTTGCGGTGAAAACTTTACCTGATTCACCTTATGAAGGATAGGGACAGATTAATATTATTCAGAAATTCCAGTACAATAAGTATGCTTGCAAAAGGGCTGGAGATACAATAAGATACCACCTACATTACGTCACGGTGAAACAATACTCCGAAAACAAATAATGTCACATTTGCAGTAATATACGCATGAGCATCTAAGATTTTTTTCTCCTTTAATGGCACATACAAATTCATTGTGGATGGGACTATGTGTAATATATATTAATAGTCTAACTTAAGCAGTTAGTGTTTTATACTTACGGAGTCTTCTGTGAGCGTATAATTCTTGTTCTCCTTCCAACAGGAAGTAATTGTCACTGCTTACTGCTTCAATGGGTAACTGCAACGCTAAGGAATTATGGAAGAGTATTTAATTACTTAGCTGTCAGTATCACATTGACGCACAATGGAACTTACGATATTAAAAGAGATGGCACTTGCACAACTGTGCTGGTGATACATCAGTGACACACGCTTTTTGCGTCTGTAATTAATGACGTAAATAAAGACTTCCCACCATTAGTTAATTGAGAACGTCTCATAAGAACCTCGAAGAAAAATTCCACAGAGTAACGAGTTGACTAGCACCAATTTAATTGTTCAGAGAGTGGCGTATGTCTTGAAATTAACGTCTAAGATGTTTGTTATTATTTACTGTAGAGTAATTAATGTAGTGGTACACAGGAAAACTACTAAACTTGTTAGGTATCAGTCATGGGCATTTTCTTTGTACCGCTGAAACGTGGCAATTTGTACCTTCGGTAGGGCTTATCATCAGTGGCATATATTTAGTGAAGAGAAAGTAAGGACTGCTTACACAGCATTAAGTGGAAACAATATCCAGATAATACAAGCAATAAAATTTGAAAACATTCCTTACACAGATCGACATATGTGAGATGTATTTAAATAAAAATGAAAGTGCGCGATTCTACGCGCTTATGTATATATATACAGGGTGGTCCATTGAATAGTGACCGGGCCAAATATCTCACGAAATAAACATCAAACGAAAATACTACAAAGACCGAAACTCGTCTAGCTTGAAGGGGGAAACCAGATGGCGCTATGGTTGGCCCGCTAGATGACGCTGCCATAGGTCAAACGGATATCAACTGCGTTTTTTTTGTTTTTTTTTAAAAATAGGAACCACCATTTTTATTCCATATTCGTGTAGTACTTAAAGAACTATGAATGTTTTAGCTGGACCACTTTTTTCGCTTCGTGATTGATGGCGCTGTAATAGACACAAACGTATAAGTACGTGGTATCACGTAACATTCCGCCAGCGCGGACGATATTTGCTTCGTGATACATTTCCCGTGTTAAAATGCACCGTTTACCAATTGCGGAAAAGGTCGATATCGTGTAGATGTATGGCTGTTGTGATCAAAATTCCCAACGGGCATCTGCTATGTATGTTGTTCGGTATCCTGGACGACATTATCCAAATGTGCGGACCGTTCGCCGGATAGTTATGTTATTTAAGGAAACAGGAAGTGTTCAGCCACATGTGAAACGTCAACCACGACCTGCAACAAATGATGATGCCCAAGTATGTGTTTTAGCTGCTGTCGCAGCTATTCCGCACATCAGTAGCAGACAAATGCGCGAGAATCGGGAATCTGAATTACGTCGGTGTTGAGAAAGCTACATCATCATCTATTGCACCTTTACCATATTTCTGTGGACCAGGAATTACATGGCGACGACTTTGAACGTCGTGTGCAGTTCTGCCACTGGGCACAAGGGAAATTACGGGACGATGACAGACTTTTTGCAAGCTTTCTATTTAGCGACGAAGCGTCATTCACCAACAGCGGTAACGTAAACCGGCATAATATGCACTATTGGGCAACGGAAAATCCACGATAGCTGCGACAAGCGGAACATCAGCGACCTTGGCGGGCTAATGTATGGCGCGGAATTATGGAAGGAAGGATAATTGGCCCCTATTTTATCGATGGCAATTAAATGGTGCCATGTATGCTGACTTCCTACGGAATGTTCTATCGACGTTACTACAAGATGCTTCACTGCATGACAGAATGGCAATGTACTTCCAACATGATGGATGTCCGGCTCATAGCTCGCGTGCGGTTGAAGCGGTATTGAATTGCATATTTCATGACAGGTGGATTGGTCGTCGGAGCACCATACCATGGCCCGCATGTTCACCGGATCTGACGTCCCCGGATGTCTTTCTGTGGGGAAAGTTGAAGGATATTTGCCATCGTGATCCACCAATAACGCCTGACAACATGCGTCAGCGCATTGTCAACGCATGTGGGAACATTACGGAAGGCGAACTACTCGCTGTTGAGAAGAATGTCATTACACGTGTTGCCAAATGCATTGAGGTTGGCGGACATCATTTTGAGCATTTATTGCATTTAGGAACAAGGTTTTAAATTGTAAGACATTTCCAGTGGCAGATGTGGACTCTGACCACAATCTATTGGTTATGAGATATAGATTAAAACTGAAGAAACTGCAAAAATGCGGGAATTGGAGGAGATGTGACCTGGATAAACTGAAAGAACCGGAGGTTGTACAGAGTTTCAGGGAGAGCGTAAGGGAAAAATTTACAGGAATGGGGGAAAGAAATACAGTAGAAGAAGAATGGGTAGCTTTGAGGGATGATGTGGTGAAGGCAGCAGAGGATTAAGTAGGTAAAAAGACGAGAGCTAGTAGAAATCCTTGAGTAACAGATGAAATATTGAATTTAATTGATGAAAGGAGAAAATATAAAAATGCAGTAAATGAAGCAGGCAAAAAGGAACACAAACGTCTCAAAATGGCTAAGCTAGCATGGCTGGAGGACAAATGTAACGATGTAGAGGCTTATCTCACTAGGGGTAAGATAGATACTGCCTACAGGAAAATTAAAGAGACCTTTGGAGAAAAGAGAGCCACTTGTATGAGTATCAAGAGCTCAGATGGAAACCCAGTTCTAAGCAAAGAAGGGAAAGCAGAAAGGTTGGAGGAGTATATAGAGGGTCTATACAAGGGCGATGTTCTTGAGGACCATATTATGGAAATGGAAGAGGATGTAGATGAAAATGAAGTGGGAGATATGATACTACGTGAAGAGTTTGACAGGGCACTGATAGACCTGAGTCGCAACAAAGCTCCGGGAGTAGACAACATTCCATTAGAACTACTGACAGCCTTGGGAGAGCCAGTCCTGACAAAATTCTACCATCTGGTGAGCAAGATGTATGAGACAGGCGAAATACCTTCAGACTTCAAGAAGAATATAGTAATTCCCATCCCAAAGAAAGCAGGTGTTGTAAGATGTGAAAATTACCGAACTATCAGTTTAATAAATCACAGCTGCAAAATACTAACACGAATTTTTTACAGCCGAATGTAAAAACTAGTAGAAGCCGACCTCGGGGAAGATCAGTTTGGATTCCGTAGAAATATTGGAACACCTGAGGCAATACTGACCCTACGACTTATCTTAGAAGCTAGATTAAGGAAAGGCAAACCTACATTCCTAACATTTGTAGACTTAGAGAAAGCTTTGGACATGGTTGTCTGTAATACTCTCTTTCAAATTCTGAAGGTGACAGGGGTAAAATTCATGGAGCGAAAAGCTATTTAGAATGTGTACAGAAACCAGATGGCAGTTATAAGAGTCGAGGGACATGAAAGGGAAGCAGTGGTTGGGAAGGGAGTGAGACATGGTTGTAGCCTCTCCCCGATGTTGGTCAATCTGTATATTGAGCAAGCAGTAATGAAAATAAAAGAAAAATTCGGAGTAGGTATTAAAATTCATGGAGAAGAAATAAAAACTTTGAGGTTCGCCGATGACATTGTAACTCTGTCGGAGACAGCAAAGGACTTGGAAGAGCAGTTGAACGGAATGGATAGTGTCTTGAAAGGAGGATATAAGATGAACATCAACAAAAGCAAAACAGGGATAATGGAATGTAGTCGAATTAAGTCGGGTGATGCTGTGGGAATTAGATTAGGAAATGAGACACTTAAAGTAGTAAAGGAGTTTTGCTATTTGGGGAGCAAAATAACAGATGATGGTCAAAGTAGAGAGGATATAAAATGTAGAGTGGCAATGGCAAGGAAAGCATTTCTGAAGAAGAGAAATTTGTTAACATCGAGTATAGGTTTAAGTGTCAGGAAGTCGTTTCTGAAAGTATTTGTATGGAGTGTAGCCACGTATGGAAATGAAACATGGACGATAAATAGTTTAGACAAGAAGAGAATAGAAGCTTTCGAAATGTGGTGCTACAGAAGAATGCTGAAGATTAATGGGTAGATCACATAACTAATGAGGAAGTATTGAATGAATTGTGGAGAGGAGGAGTTTGTGGCACAACTGGACTAGAAGAAGGGATCGGTTGGTAGGACATGTTCTGAGGCATCAAGGGATCACCAGTTTAGTATTTGAGGGCAGCATCGTAGAGGCAGACCAAGAGATGAATACACTAAGCTGATTCAGAAGGATGTAGGTTGCAGTAAGTTGTGGGAGATGAAGAAGCTTGCACTGGATAGAGTAGCATGGAGAGCTGCATCAAACCAGCCTCAGGACTGAAGACCACAACAACAACAACATTGTATTAATGTGGTATTTACAGGTAATCATGCTGCAACAGCATGTGTTCTCAGAAATGATAGTTTCACAAAGGTATATGTATCACATTGGAACAATCGAAATAAAATGTTCAAACATACCTGAGTTCTGTATTTTAATTTAAAAAACCTACCTGTTACCAACTGTTGTCTAAAATTGTGAGCCATATGTTTGTGACTATTACAGCGCCATCTGTCACAAGGCGAAATAAGTGGTCCAACTAAAACATTCATATTTCTTTACGTACTACATGAATATGTAATAAATAATAGGGGTTCCTATTTAAAAAAACGCAGTTGATATCCGTTTGACCTAGGGCAGCGCCATCTAGCGGGCCAACCATAGTGCCATCTGGTTTCCCCCTTCAAGCTAGACAAGTTTCGTTCTTTGTAATTTTTTCGTTTCATGCTTATTTCGTGAGATATTTGGACCGGTCACGATCAATGGACCACCCTGCGTATACGAAGGACTAACCATAATGGTGATAGATAGTTGTATGTTATCTCAAAAATTTTAACGTTTTAAACAAGCATCACATTGGTATGCTCCTGTTGGCGGGAAGATAAGCAACCAGGCCTGTTGAGTGGTTATCTTACCGCTGAGCGGCGAAATTGTGGAAATCCAAGCAGGGGGGGGAGTCACAGTGAATATTAGACTCTGCTGCACAACTTTCGCGTCCATAGTTTCCATAAGGCGAAGTACAAAATACATGTCTTTAGATCTACAAGTGAATTGTGTACCATAATCATAAACATAGCATACAGCATTTCACTACACAAATTTATAAGTGCCACGCGTGGCTGTCAGCATTCCCTAATATGAATAATATGAACAAACGCAACTGTATTAAACCCACGTATGTTCTCAGTGAATATGACGAAGAGCTTGAACATGATTTTGAAGATTCTCCTGTGTTTACAGGAATTTAATGACTTGACTGCTTCTGTTTCAAACTCATTCATTAAAAAAAATAAAGGAGAGAAGTGAATAGAAATTTGTCTCGGCTGTTCTGGATGAAGCAATTGATGCGTCCTCAGTACTTTGCTTACAGCTCTTAGTCGAGTCCATGAAAGAATTTCAAGAATCATGAATATTCACACAGTTATAGTCTGAGGGACATTTGAATAGTTGGCAGTCTAGAGACTTTGGAATTGCAGTGTTCGTTCTGCGTTACCGCTCAGTGACGGAATTCATTGCTACTGCAAGATATGTCGTAGATCAAAGAGTGCATAATGCTTCCCCTCATTTCAGGTCACCGATAAGAACCTCCCCTCGGTCTGAGGAAGTAGAGAAACGACTGCCGAAAGCGCCTGCGACACAGAAGGGTTCAGTGTCTCTTTTGGTGAAAACCATATATAATAGTCACTTTTTCAAGAATACAGTAAATCCAGATGAATTCGACGAAGAAAAATAGCCTATTACTCACGGATCTTAAATCTCGAAACCAGGTCTCAATGTAGATGCAGTTCTATGCAGTTTTGTAGATAGTTTCCATCTCACCGACACTTTATATGATATTTTAAACACCAGAGCATATGGCACTGGATAATGTGCGACAAAACTGATGATGCCTGAGAATCTTTGGATACAAAACATAATGGACATGCAGTGCCAAGAACACTTAAGTAACAGAACCCAGTATGTCGTCCTCGATAGCGAGAGTTCGTCAGAGACAATGGAATCGCCATGAGTGCCATAGGGAAGTGTAAAAAAACTGCTTTTATTCGCTCCGGCTCTTCGATGATAATGTTGATGTCTACGGGAAATTGTCGTCGTGGAGTGACTGTAGGAGGATACAAGATGACCTAGACAAAATTATCACTTAGTGTTGAGAATGACAGCTAGCTTTAAAGGTAGAAAAATAAAAGTATAGCGTGTTGTTGTTGTCGTGGTCTTCAGTCCTGAGACTGGTTTGGTGCAGCTCTCCATGCTACTCTATCCTGTGCAAGCTTCTTCATCTCCCAGTACCTACTGCAACCTACATCCTTCTGAATCTGCTTAGTTTACTCATCTCTTGGTCTCCCTCTACGATTTTTACCCTCCACGCTGCCCTCCAGTACTAAATTGGTGATCCCTTGATGCCTCAGAACATGTCCTACCAACCGATCCCTTCTTCTAGTCCAGTTGTGCCACAAACTCCTCCTCTCCACAATTCATTCAATACCTCCTCATTAGTTATGTGATCTACCCATCTAATCTTCAGCATTCTTCTGTAGCACGACATTTCGAAAACTTCTATTCTCTTCTTCTCCAAACTATTTATCGTCCATGTTTCACTGCCATACATGGCTACACTCCATACAAATACTTTCAGAAACAACTTCCTTACACTTAAATCTGTACTCGATGTTAACAAATTTATTTTCTTCAGAAAAGCTTTCCTTACCATTGCCAGTTTACATTATATGTCCTCTCTACTTCGACCATCATCAGTTATTTTGCTCCCCAAATAGCAAAACTCCTTTACCACATTTCAGGATCATTCCTGAAATAGTTCTTTTACCCGCGGATAAAGGAAATGCAACTGTATGGCTTCCATTATCGGAGCACAATCTCAAAATATGCGACATACACGAGGACCCAGCAATCAGAAAACTGAAGGGAGACCCGACCAACAGGGTGAAAAAGAAAACTGTTGAGCTTCTACGCCAGTGCCTGGCGAAGGAAATCGTCAAGAAGCTCCGACCTCGAGCTGCTGCAGCCCCAAGGCTCTATGGGTTACCATAAAAAGGATGTTCCTTAGCGCCATATCGTCAGCAACATAGGCACTCCAGCGTATCAGCTAGTCAAATATTTTACGGCGGTATTAAGCCCTCACGTCGGGAATTCTGTGCATTTCATTCAACGGCTGCGGGAGCTGCGCCTCCGTAAGGAGGGCCTCATGGTGAGCTGCGATGTTGTCTCACTTTTCACCAGAGTGCCGCTGAACGACTGTCTTGATTAGGGAGAAATTCAACCCGACAATGACCAATCTTTTCCATTTTGTCCTCACGTCAACATTCTTTCTCTTCGATGGAAACTATTACGAACAATCGGATGGTGTTGCCATGGGGTGTCCCCTGTCACCGGTAGTAGCAAACTTGTTTATGGAGGACTCCGAAGAGAAAGCACTGGATACTGCAGCACTGAAGCCTATGTGCTTCTACAGATGATGACACATTTGTAATATGGCCACATGGAAGAGAAAAACTTCAAGAGTTTCTCCATCATCTGAATTCTCTGAATCCTAATATCAAATTCATCATGGAGGTGGAAGAGAATGGTGAACTCCAGTTTCTGGACGTCCTAGTCAAGTGCAAAGCGGATGGCACCTTGGGACACAGTGTATACAGGAAAGAAACCCACACTGATCTGTATCTTCACGCAACCACCTGCCATCATCCTTCACAGCGTTAGCGTGTACTGCAAACACTGGTATACAGGGCTCGCGCAATATCGGATCAAGAAAGCCTACAAGGAGAACTTAACCACCTTAAGGACGTTTTCAAGAAGAACGGATATAACGACAGTCAAATTCGACGTGCTTTCAGGCAGAATGCACAAGCCCAGCAGAGAGAGAACGAGGAGGACGAGAAGACAATAACGTACCTGCCTTATGCAGGCAAAGTATCCAACAAAATCGGCAGAATTCTGGCTCGGTGTAACATCAAATGCGTCTTCCGCCCACCTCCGAAAACACCTGCCCTGCTACGTACAGTAAAAGATGACCTGAGGCTCCGCAAACCGAGTGTTTACCGTATTCTGTGTAAATGCGGTAAGGCATACATCAGGCAAACTGTACGGACAATCGAAGAAAGATGCCAGGAACACAGAAAGCACACTGAACAGAAGCAGCCTACAAAATCTGCGGTTACGGAACATTACATGGATGATGGAGATACTATGGAGTACGCGAAAACTGAAGGTTTACGGCAGGCCTCGTCTTTTTGAAACTGTGTTATGAAGGAGGCGATAGAAATACGTGTAGCTGACGGGCTGATCAACAGAGACTCTGGGTTCAACCTCAGCAAAGCCTGGGACCCAGCACTCAGCCAATTAAAAGCACAGCGCCGACCCAAAGCGCCTTCCTCGCCAGACGAAGGCCACAGGAAATCTGATGGTCTACAGTTTGCATCCAGCAGTCAGCAGCCCTCCCCTCCCCACCATCCCTCCACGCAGGGCCGCGTGCGGCATGACGCGGGGGAAGGGGAGGGGATTTATTAGAATATAAAGGGGAGGAGATTCAGCGGAGACGCTCTGTCTGTAGGTATTACCTGAAGATGACGGCAAGGAACGCTGTCGAAATATTGTGGTTTGAAAACGACTGCACCCGGCTGAAGACATGAGAACAGTACAAACAGGAATGTAGTCTTCCGCCCTTACTGTTGAATCTACACTCCTGGAAATGGAAAAAAGAACACATTGACACCGGTGAGTCAGACCCACCATACTTGCTCCGGACACTGCGAGAGGGCTGTACGAGCAATGATCACACGCACGGCACAGCGGACACACCAGGAACCGCGGTGTTGGCCGTCGAACGGCGCTAGCTGCGCAGCATTTGTGCACCGCCGCCGTCAGTGTCAGCCAGTTTGCCGTGGCATACGGACCTCCATCGCAGTCTTTAACACTGGTAGCATGCCGCGACAGCGTGGACGTGAACCGTATGTGCAGTTGACGGACTTTGAGCGAGGGCGTATAGTGGGCATGCGGGAGGCCGGGTGGACGTACCGCCGAATTGCTCAACACGTGGGGCGTGAGGTCTCCACAGTATATCGATCTTGTCGCCAGTGGTCGGCGGAAGGTGCACGTACCCGTCGACCTGGGACCGGACCGCAGCGACGCACGGATGCACGCCAAGACCGTAGGATCCTACGCAGTGCCGTTGGGGACCGCACCGCCACTTCCCAGCAAATTTGGGACACTGTTGCTCCTGGGGTATCGGCGAGGACCATTCGCAACCGTCTCCATGAAGCTGGGTTACGGTCGAGCACACCGTTAGGCCGTCTTCCGCTCACGCCCCAACATCGTGCAGCCCGCCTCCAGTGGTGTCGCGACAGGCGTGAATGGAGGGACGAATGGAGACGTGTCGTCATCAGCGATGAGAGTCGCTTCTGCCTTGGTAGCAATGATGGTCGTATGCGTGTTTGGCGCCGTGCAGGTGAGCGCCACAATCAGGACTGCATACGACCGAGGCACACAGGGCCAACACCCGGCATCATGGTGTGGGGAGCGATCTCCTACACTGGCCGTACACCATTGGTGATCGTCGAGGGGACACTGAATAGTGCACGGTACATCCAAACCGTCATCGAACCCATCGTTCTACCATTCCTAGACCGGCAAGGGAACTTGCTGTTCCAACAGGACAATGCACGTCCGCATGTATCCCGTGCCACCCAACGTGCTCTAGAAGGCGTAAGTCAACTACCCTGGCCAGCAAGATCTCCGGATCTGTCCCCCATTGAGCATGTTTGGGACTGGATGAAGCTTCGTCTCACGCGGTCTGCACGTCCAGCACGAACGCTGGTCTAACTGAGGCGCCAGGTTGAAATGGCATGGCAAGCCGTTCCACAGGACTACATCCAGCATCTCTACGATCGTCTCCATGGGAGAATAGCAGCCTGCATTGCTGCGAAAGGTGGATATACACTGTACTAGTGCCGACATTGTGCATGCTCTGTTGCCTGTGTCTATGTGCCTGTGGTTCTGTCAGTGTGATCATTTGATGTATCTGACCCCAGTAATGTGTCAATAAAGTTTCCTCTTCCTGGGACAATGAATTCACGGTGTTCTTATTTCAATTTCCAGGAGTGTATTAATAGAAAAGGTAATGATTTAAATAAAAGAACGGTTCAAGTGTGGGATTCAAATCCAGGTGGAAGGATATCAATGATAAGATTCAATGATGATGTTGGTGTTCTCAGTGAATGTGAAGAAGAATTGCAGAATATGTAGAATGGAATGAAGAATCGAATGAGTACAGAATATGGATCGAGAGTAAATCGAAGAAATAAAGAAGTTATGAGAAGTACCAGATTTGAGAAAAGCGAGTAACTTGGGGATCATGAAGTAGCCCTAGTTAAGGACTTCTTCTATACAGCAAACAAATTAACCCATGATGGACGGAGGAAGCAAGACATTAGAAGCTAACTAGCACTGGCAGAATTGGCATTCCTGGCGAAGAAGGTTTACTAGTACCAAGTATAGATTTTAATACTACTTTTAAGATTGTATATTTGTAACACAGAATTGTATGGAAGTGAAACCTGGACTGTGGGTGTGCAATGAATATATTCAGAATAAGGGATTTGTGATCGTGTAGTGTCAATGGAATAACGGTTATACCCGGATCAGAATAACATAGTGATGGACGTCTCGCTGTTTACAGGGTTGCTACCATAGCAACAGCAGATCGGAGAAAGCGCTTGGCTGCGCCTCCTGCTCTGTTCACCGCTGTCGAATCTCTGCTACAGCAGGTAGCGGCTACTGTTGCCGGTTGTAAACGGCGCTCACGGACGGTAACATAAACAGTTGTGGCCCGTTTCTTCGTGTGCTTGTTTGTCTGTGCAGCGAATTTATTTTGAGCTACAACATGTCTTAAGCTTCTACTGGAAGTTCGCAAAACGGTGTGGTTGCCAAAGGCAAGTTCAGCTATCTGCCCATATATTTCGTGGGTGCTCGTTGCGGGAAAATTTCTAGAAGGAGAGAAACAATGATGGGACCCGTATTACTTGGCTAGAAGGTAGTCCAAAAAACTGTAGATACTTTGAAGATAATAAAACACTGTCGTCGAACTCTGTAAGGAGAAAAACTGAGGACACTCGGTAAAAAGAGAAGGACAGAGCCACGGCTAACAAACTGGGATGTTTTCGAGCAAGATGCTATTCGTCGCCACAAACAGGGTATATGGGTATCACGAGAAAATTGCACATCCAACTATTTACAAAAAGAAGAAACAGTTCGTTACCCTTCGCGAGGCAGAGTTATTCAGTGGCAGCAAGACTTCTTTGTTAATGGGTATCAGAGGCCTCGGTTTTCGGAAGAAAAGAACTGACAAAAATTTATAGTAGAGAAAAGTGACTGCGCAGCGTGGCACTGTCGGTTTGAAGACATTGTGTGGCTGAATAAATTTAGTCATTCCGTTATGAAAGACGGAACACATGATAGCATACGTGGAAGTTCTACTGTTCTCGTGGGAATAGACATAAGAATTATCGTCTTGGATGCTGGAACTGCATCTGGTTTCGTACCTAACAGTTTCCATCATTACAAATCGAGGAATCCAAGCGGCTACCGCGAAGAGATGAACCACGACAGTGTTATGAAGTGGTTCGGGGGGAAACTACTGGAAAACTTAAATCAGCCGTCTGTCATTGTAATGGAAAACCCCCAAAGTACTGAGTTATTAAAGATGCAACTCCGACGATGGTAACGAAACAGGCCGACATTGTTGAACGGTTGAAACGTCACTGCCACTTCAACGCCATCGAAATTATATAGGCACTGGCTAAACGTTACGTGGCAACAAATAAGGAATGTTTTAATGAGGCAAATATTTGAAGACTCTTAGAAGAAGCAGCGGCACAAATAGAGCCAGAGAAGTGGAGTAGTGTGTACGCCTCACAGGAAAGGTTCTTATGGAATCATGGAAAAGTGAAGTGACTGTTGAAGGTTATACGGAAAACATTTTTGTATCCCTAGAAATTCCAGTGACTCTTCTTCAGACCAGAACTGAGAAAACGACAGTGTTGAGCAAGAAAGTGATTCTCAGCTGAGTGGCATTTACCTATTGCCATAATACGTCTTTATTTTTGAGTTCGTGTTTCATATTTTTGAGTGAATGGTGTGCACTGCAATTGCACAGGAAATCCCATTTCATTATTAAGGACTGCTCCTCAGCAAAGGTATGACACTCCACACACTCATTACAGTGATTGGTATATACTCAAACAGATTATATTATTTTAATGTTGTTAGTTACGAAATAGGAACACGGTATCATTTTATACATTGGAGTGCGTTTGTTAATCCACAAGGATATTAAGTTCTTGTAAAGTGAACTTAATAGTGCACTTCAAAATGCGGCATAAGAAGGTAGTCCAATAAGGAACCTTACAGCTGTTGCTGCTACAGCCATACTGAGTCTGCACGGACCGGCGAACCGACAACATTGTCACCTTCCACGCTCAACTGTGCTTCACTGTTAACCATTTTGTTATTCAGATCCGGGTATAGAATACTATCCATGAGTACAATGAGGTTTATGTTCTTCAAAAATATTAAATTTAATGTAAAGGCATTTCTTCATAGAAATCTAGCCAAGTAGATTAAGATAAAATGAAAGAAGTAGCTGTAAGTCGGTTGAATAAAATAACGTATATGGAACGTATTACAAACAAACATTAAGTAACAGCCGATACAACGTTAGTCAGACCGCAAGAGTAAGATAATGTGGGTCAATCGGAAACTGTCGGTTTGGTGTGCAATACTTCATAATGCGGCGCACCTGAAGTGCAACGGCCGCCGTGAAACACGTGGAATAGCAGCGGGCAACTGCTTTCTCACTCACCACAACGGAATGGCAGGCAACAGCGGCTACGCCACACGTTACACGGTCACATGCGGCAGTGCCAGGCAGATTGGCTACCATAGTTTCGCCTAGCAGCAGACTCGGCGTCAGATATCTGAGCTAGGTGATCACAGCAGTGCACTTACTTTCGTGTATATAATGTCAGTGTTTTCGTCAGCTAGAGGTCATTATGAAAACAACAGTAGGTCATGGTGATTCAGTGGATTGGAGGAAGGCAGGTGGCAAATACAGCAAGTTGGCGGAAGTCAATATGTGTCGGACCCCATTTTGGTGGGTGTAGTGCAGCGACTTGACGTGGCTTGGGCACAACAAGTTGCTGAAAGTCTCCTGCGGGAATACTGAGCCACGCTGCATCTATAGCCATCCATAAATGCGAAACTGTTGCCGGCACAGGATTTTGTGCACTAACTGACCTCTCGATTGCGTCTCATAAATGTTCAGTGGGATTCACGTCGGGCGATGTCACTCGCTCGAGTTTTCCAGGATGTTATTCAAACAAATCGAGAATAGCTGTGGCCCGGTCACATGGCGCATTGTCATCCAGAAAAATTCCATCGTTGAGTGGGAACATGAAGTCCATAAATGGTTGCAAATGGTCTCCAAGCGTTCGAACATAACCATTTCCAGTCAGTGGTCGGTTCAGTTGGGCTAGAGGATCCAGTCCATTCCATATAAACATGGCCCAAACCATTTTGAAGCTTCCACCAGCTAGCATAGTGTCGTGTTCAAAATTTGAGTCCATGGCTCCTAGGGATCTGCGCCACACTCGAAAGCCATCATCAGTTCTTACGGACTGAAATCGGGACTCATCTGACCGGGCCACGGTTTTCCAATCGTCTAAGTTCCAACCAATACGGTCACGAGTGCAGGAGAAGCACTACAGACGATGTTGTGATGTTAGCAAAGGCACTCGCGTCGGTCGTCTGCTGCCGTAGAGCATTAGCGCCACATTTCGGCGCACTGTCTTAATAGCTACGTTCGTCGCACATCGTACACTGATTTCAGCGACTATTTTGTGTACTGTTGCTTGTCTGTTGGTACTGACAACTCTACGCAAACATCAATACCTCTTGGTCGTTAGGTGAAGGCCGTCTGCCATTTAGTTTTCCGTGGTGAGAGTTAATTCCTGAAATTTATTATTCTCGGCACACTCTTGACACTGCGCTGTGAAATTTCCGAAATGGCACGTCACATGCATCTATCTCCACCATTCCGCATTGTAAGTCTGTGAATACCCGTCGTACGGTTATAATCATGTCGGAAATCTTTTAACATGATTCACCTGAATATAAACAACAGCTCTGTGAAAGCACTGTCCTTTTATACCTCGTGTACGTGACATTAGAGCCATCTGCATGTCTGCGTATTGCTATTCTGTGACCTATGTGACCTCAGTATATAGGCCATTGTTGCTAAGCGAACAAGTTTCATTTAATGAAATGATGGATTTAACGATGCGAGGAAGAAAAATAGCGACAGGGCACTTGCAGATCAATTGCAGCAGTGAAATATGCAATCTAAATAGTAAATTTGACGAATAATGTGGGAATATGAATGCTAGTTTTGATGCTGCAATCGCAGAGATTGTGGGAAAACTGGATAGTTTGAACATGAAAGTGTATGGAACGAAAATCTTATTATAAGATTTGGTGCAAATGGAATAGTAATCAGCATAAAAAATTTATTTCGCGGTATCTCCAATGCAGGAACGGAGTAACACACTCACAGAGTGATGTTCCTAAGGTTGCGATTAAGGATTTTCCTCCTGATACACAAAAATTCAGTCACGCTATAACGAGATAAAATCTTATGTGGAAAAGATCTCAAGCTCAGGTGACGAATTTCGACGAATAATGGAGGAGACAAAGCAGTGATGTTGTAAAACGCCCAACTACGTAAGGTAATTTACAACTATGCTGTCCGACAGTTAGTATTGATTTTCTCTACAATTCCGAGTTTATGTGTAAGATAACAAGTACCACCCTAAAAGACTTCTTTGTTTCCTGCATAGATACTTTCATCATTGGGATGAGGAATGAGATCATTCACAAATTTGTTAGATTAGATAATATTAGATCACTTTTTACTGATCCAAATCAGATTGTGGAACTTCTTTATTTTCCGCCGGACTAAGGTGCAGTCTGAACATTGTGAAAGAGAAATGAGGACAAGTGCCGTTGTGCTGTTGCCTGTTACTGACTTTGGTGTTGGATGTATGTGTTCTTTTTTTTGTTCTGGTTTTCGGATCATACTGCTTAAGCAAATTGAGTTAGCTGTCCGGAGGTTGCGTAACACGGCGTGGTGCACAGCCGGAGAGCAGAAGCCTGTGGGCGTCTGGCGCTGATGGAGGAGGCTAGAATACCGTCGTTGCTCCAGGGCGGGCCCGTTTTGTACACAGTATACATTCGGAAGTTGTCTCGGAGACATTCTATTGATTTAGATGTTTTAAAAAAAACGAAAAGAAGGTTGTGGTTATGTACAGTCTTTTTTTATGATTCGTTTACTGTTACTCCCGTTCTACAGTAAGTAGTTATGCATGTTCAAATCTGTGCCTTTTGATGGAAATGTACTGCATTATCGGTGAGTCAGGGAGTGAACTAATGACCTTTTTACGAAGCTGCGAAGGGAGACGGGAAATTATAATCCTCTTTTGTAACTCAGTCATCTATTTCATAGAAAAACAGAAGCTAACGGTGTGAAATTACGTGAGAGATGATGGGTCTCCCCAAAACAGCGAAGTTTAAGCATGACGTTTTGAAGTGATGTAAACTCTCGCGACCATTCGCAAGAGCTCTTGTGACATAGAGAGAGAGGGAGAGAGGGAGAGAAAGAGAGAGAGAGAGAAAGAGAGAGAGACAAGTTTGATGGTAAATGGGTTGCAAAGAGTTTTCATGTGTTTCGCCGCCCTCCCGTGCATTACAGATGTACTTTTTCTCCCTCCCATGCAGTAACACGGACCAATACCAATGATTAATGACATCTTAGCCGTACAATGACATCTTAGCCGTACAACAATGACTGACACGTCACACACGTTGCTCATTTCCGTGACAGGACTGAGCCCCAACGTGTCACAAGCAATTTGAGGATCCAGCACAGGCGTAGGCGAATCAGCACTCATCCTATTTTGTATGATTTGATGTGTTTTGGCAGTCATTTTCTAACAAATTCAGCAGACATCCAAAGCAAATTCGTTTCCGCAACTAATTCATATGCACGAATTTTGCAGTGAGGAACTTAGCCAACTAAATCATTTGTGTTGATACTCACCAAAATTTCCTATTTGAAGAGACAATTGTCTGGACAGATGCCGTCTAGATTGTTTCAGAACCACAGAGACATAGTTATAATCTAAGATTCAGTATAGAATCTAGATGAGGTAGTGGTTCACAGTCTGTAACTACGTACCAAAGGACAAGACAGGCCATGTTGGGCATATAATGGCAGTAATAATTGGGGAAGAAATCAAAATTTATTTGATGGCGTGTCAGTAATTTTCAGACAGGCCACTACAACCAAAAGAGTGAAATTCTCCGTCTTGAAGAGCACACAGGTCAAAGGAACATATCAATATTCTTACTTCCCTTGTATGTATATATTCAATATCTCACCGCCATACAATGATGAGCTCCAAACGTACATGTTTAGACATTTGTTTCTCAAAATAAGTCCTATGTTTGACACTCATGGTCAGGAATGCCTTCTTTGCCTGTGCTAGTATGCTTGTTATGTCCTCCTTGCTCCGTCCGTAACAGGTTATTTTTCTGCACAGGTAGCAAAATTCCTTTACTTCATTTACTTCGTGATGACCAATCCTGATGTTAAGTTTCTCGCTGTTCTCATTTCTACTAGTCCTCAATGCTTTCGCCTTTCTTCGATTCACTCTCTGTCCTTATTCTGTACTCATTACACTGTTTCATCAGCAGATCCTTTAATTCCTCTCCGCTTTCACTGAGTATAACAATGTCATCAGTGAATCATGTCACTGATATTCTCTCACCTTCAATCTTAGTTTCATTCTTGAACCTTTCTTTTATTTCCGTCATTTCTTCTTCTTTGTGTAAATTGAACAACAGCGGCGAAAGACTGCATTCCTATCCAACACAATTTGCATTCTAGCACTCTGTTCTTGGCCTTCCATTTTTATTGTTCGCTCTTGGTTCCTCTTACATACTGTATATTACCTGACTCTCCCTACAGCTTACCTCTGTCTTTCTCAGAATTTCGAAGGTCTTTCATCATTTGACAATGCGGAATACTTCTTAAACGTCAAAAAATCCTATGAAAGTGCCTTGATTATTCATCAGCCTTGCTTGCATTATCAGACGCAACGTCACAATTGTGTCTCTGCTGATTTGGCCTTCACTTATGCCAAACTGATCATCGTCTAAAACATTACAAATATTCTTTTCTGTTCTTCTGCATATTAATCTTGTCAGCTACTTGGATGAGCTCTTACTCTGATTGTGCAATAATTCTCGCAGTCTTCGGCTCTTGAAATATCTGGGATTGTGTGGATAACATTTTTCCAAAGTCAGATGGTATATCGCCAGTCTCACACCGTCTACACACGAACATGAATAGTCGTTTCGTTGCCACTTCCCCAAAATATTTTAGAAATTCTGAATGAATGTTATCTCTCCATTCCACCTTATTCGATCTTAAGTCTTGCAAAGCTCTTTTAAACTCTTATTCTATTACTGGATCACTATCTCTTATATACCGACTCTTGCTTTTTCTTCTACCGCGTTACCAGGCAAGTCTTCCCCTTCATAGACGTCTTCAGTGTACTCATTCCACCTATCTGCTCTCTCCTCTGCATTTTATCTCTACCTTACACTCCAGGAATCACAACGATCCCTCCAAATCAACATCAATCAGTTTACCTCCTGGCTGCTCCAGATCAGCTCCTCCAAACCGCATTCATAGTTACAGGACGAACCATCCGCACTCTTAACGTTAATATCCTTGCTTTTAATTTCACCGAAGGTTGTTTTGACTTATCTATACGCTGAGTTAGTCTTTCAGACAATCATTTCTTTTTAGATTTCTCCACATTTGTCACGCAGCTCTTTCGCCTTAACATCCTTGCAATTCTTGATTATTTCTTTCCTAAGTGATTTGTGTTTCAGTATTCCAAAACTACCCTGAACATTTTGTACTTCCTTCTTGTATCGATCATTTGAAGTATTTCTCCTGTTACCCATGGTTTCTTCATACCTGTGTTTTTCTTTCCATCTTCTGTGATTTCCCTTTTTAGAGATTTCCATTTCTCATCAACTGAACTGCCTACTGAACTATTTCTTATCGCATTATGTGTAGCTTCAGAGAATTTCAAGCGTTTCTCTTTATTCCTTCGTAATTCTGTGACCTAGCTCTTTGCCTATTCATTCTTCCTGATAAATCTCTTAAACTTCAGCCTGCTCTTCATCACCATTAAATTATGATCTGAATCCATACCTGCTCTTGGGTACGCCTTACAATCCAGTATTTGATTTCGGAAACTCTGCCTAACCATGATGTATTCTACCTGAAATCTTGCCGGCCTTTTCCAAGTATACATCCTACTCTTATGGTTCTTGAACAGCCTAATCGATATTATTATTTGAAATTAATTTCGGAACTGAATTAGTCTTCCTCCTCTCTCATTTCTAATGCCAAGCCGCTATTCTCCCGTAAGCCTTTAGCCTATCTCTTCCCATTCTCCCGCTTTGGAGTCCCTCGGGGCTATTAGATTTTCATCTCCCTTTACATACTGCATTCCCCGTTCAGTATCCTCTACCACTTTTGGTATCTTTTCATCTTTGGCTTCAGTCGTCAGACGTATACTATACCTGAACTACAGATGTCAGTATTGGTTTGCTGTCGATTCTGCTGAGAACAATCGTTTTCACTGAACTGCTCACAGTAACTCTCTCTCTGCCGTACCTTCGTATTCATAACCAATCCTAGTCATGTTATACCGTTTTCTGCTGCTGTTAATATTATTCTATAGTCATCTCATCAGAATTCCTGGTCTTCTTTCCATTTCACTTCACTGTCCCCCACCTTATCTAAACTGAGCCTCGGCATTCCTCTTTTCAGAATTTCTAGTGGCCTTACGAAGCTGAAACTTCTGTCGTTCTACGCCCCGACTCCTAGAACGTCATTCTTTCGTTGGCTATTCATCTTTTTCTCATCTTGTATCCGTTTCAAACTCTAGACATATACACTTCCAGTTAACTATGTCTGACTTATCCATTCTTCCTATTTACTCGCCTATCCTATGTCATTATCAAAAAGTGCCAATTTCCATATCTTATATATCACTGAAGTTCTGCCCCAACACTCTGTCCCTCCTCCTCTCTTTTATCTCCTCTACAACGCCGACATGCTCAAACCAACATTTACCAGTCCATCTCCTTCGGCATGCTGATGACATCGCTTTTTTCTATCTCTACCCTACACTCCAGGAATTCTAACGACCCCTCCAAATCAACTTCAATCTGTTTACATCCTGGTGTAAGCAATGGCTGCTCAAGACCAACTCCTTCAAATCGCATTCATTAATTACATAACGAACCACCCGCACCTTTAGTCTCCATGACTTCTACCTTACCACTTATGACTATCCTATCATGAATACACTAAGATTCATCCAGCAAGAAACGTTGATACCTGCCCTATAGAGAGCCCACAATAGACTAAAACTATTGTCAGGCTAAAGTTGGGGATTACACTTCTGCACTATTATCCACACTCGTCCCAAATTTTTTAACATAATTACCATATATACGATCGTAGGCTTTCCCAATCTAATCCTTTGCTATGCAAATGTTGCATGGGTCTCTTACCCTCCAAATCCACGGACACTGCACTCCGTCTCACTTTCCACATAAGTTTACACCCCCCCCCCCCCCCCCCCACATGGATCCTCTACCGTCTCATCACATTTCCACCCATCGTCATGTACACTTGTACATTTCTTATTCTGTCTGCAGAACATATTCCAATAACCCTATTGTCTCCTCTCTGATCATCAGCTCTGATGTGCTGCCCGGCCATTGCAAATATTCCCACTGTCCCTACACCTACACCTATCCTTAGTCTAGTTCAAGCGCCTCCTTTTCCAATGCAAAGATATCCGCTCGATTATTCATTCATCCTACCAACTGCAGCTTTTTCTTCCCATTTCTTCTCCACATCAAGGATTCCCCTGTCCCCTCCATCACCTTTCACTCATTCCATTCCTCTTCTCTTACTACTGACTCATCCTTCCCTTCCCCATTCCCACCTTACTGGCCCCGCTCTTCCTACATAGACTACCCAAAGACTTATCAATTTAAAACTAACATCATCCAAATGTTTAAACTCCCCGCAGTTTCTCCACGCAGCGCAGGTCCTTCATCTGTTTAACAAAAGTACAGTGTTACATTCTAACGATCGTCGCCGTTTCATTTTCATTTTAAAATTTTAAATGTCCAGTATTGTCTTTTTCTCTTTACCTGTAACGTACTTTAATTCCGTTTCAAGCTCTCAATGAAGAAAAATCACTCTGCGTATGTGTAGTTATCTCTTAGTTGTATTGAAATCTTTGTAACTTTTTTCCATCCACATACATGTTTTATCATTTCTTTACAAATTTCTGTAAATGTGTCTGGATGAAGAGCGGGATACTACACCGCTGGCAGCTCATCCCCACCCATGCGGGACGAGAGCGATGAAATACTAATAAAGCAAAGAAGTTGGTTGAAAGCGTCCCTGATGGGTGTTCACCAAGCCTTCTATAAGTAGATGGTCTTCAAAATACAAATAATGGATGCTTCTCACTGTTTGTTGAGCAGAAAGGTACGAGGAGACTTCAGCTGACAAGTAATAATTTCCTCCAGTAAACACTAATATCAACAATTCTCAACCCCTACGTCCCTTGTCAGTCAGGTGGGTGGCACTTTATATTTATCAGCCACGTCCATTCCTTCCAGTGCCATATGCTTACAGAATCTGACCTCAACTCAACTCACACTTTGGCCCACATAAAAGGCATTACAGTATGAACACCCACTCTGTATACACCCGATACGTGAAATACGCTAGTTTTTTCTATATTCTGTGATAATAAATGTCCAAGATGATTCACAGTCGGAAAAGTTATAGTAACTTTATATTTCTTAAAAACTGATACTCTCCAATGCTAACAGTACTACAGTAAGTTCACCTTACAGATTTATTCTCCCTCACTTCTACTGTGTTGTTCACATCTGATATTGTATTTTGATTCATTCCCTTGCACTTTTTTTGTAAGTATTTGTTACATAATCCAATGGGTAATTATTAGTATCTGTGATTTAGTTAATAATGTCTAACTATGGTTTGCGTTCAGCTTCTGATAGTGGCTAGTTAAAATGCGACTCGTTGCAAAATTTAAAAAAAATGTTATGTTGGCATGGGTGATTTTAGTGACAAGATAGACCACGATCTCAGCAGCTGCTTTTCTAAGAAAAATACCAATGGTATGTTCCCCATTTTCTTCCTGATTACTAAGTCTAGAAATTTTTTCAATTATTAGCAATTATTTCACTCGCTAATTCTATTCTCGCATGTGGCTATGTTGTTATGTTATCTTCATTATTTTTTATTGGTAAAATTGTATTATCTACATACCTAAAGCAATAAAAAATTTAAGTGATGAGTCGTTATCTTCCCAGAAAATCCAGTTTTCCATTACTTAATGGATAGGGCTCCTAATGGTACAGAACGAGGACTCTGAACACTTAATCCAATTTTTGGAGGTACACTTCCTCATTCAATATCAAATAATTTTATTTCAGTATTAGGAACAGCAGGCCAATTAATTCCTCGATCTGATCCATAGACCATCTATTCTGAGCAATTAAATTTCTAGTAATGATTGCAACCGTAGCCTCAGTCGGTGTATTTCTTAGTAAGTGAACTATGATCAACAATAAAACTGCAATTCTGTTGTTATTCGTACATCAAGAACACTGTTATCATATTCGTAAGTGTTTTTACTGAATACTGATTATTGCATTGATAACAATGTTTTTAAATTGCATTTTCAGAAAAGTCTCTAAAATGCCTTTATTGAAATAAATAAAATAAAATAACCGTATTCAGTCAAAAAGAATTACGAATTTGCTAACAGTATTCGTGATACTCCAATATCAACAGAAATGTAAATGTATCATCGGGTATAGTTAATATGTACACAAATACATCCGTTGAGGCTACGACAGAAATCATTACAAGAAATTTAATTGCACAGAATACATTGTCTATGCATGAGATTGACGAAATTATTTACCACCTGTCCCAATTTTTTTTAACATAATTCCCTTGCATTCAGTGAGGAAGTTTTCCTCCAAAAGATGGGCTCACTTCAGGAGTTAACTTTCTGGCTTCTTAACATTCATTTTAGTAACCATCTGAAAAAGAGGTTTTTCGCATGAAAGTCCTAACATGGCACTTAAAATTATTTATTAACTTCATGTATTCAAATGATAGGCTTTTGCTAATAAAATGTAATGTAGCTGTCATTAGCAAAACTGTTACACAGTTTAATAATTTACGTTGGGAAATAAAATTTCGTTTCGTCACTTTGATTCCAGCTCCTGCTCACATGTAGAAACACGCCTACCAGCTTTCGTTTATATCTTACAATTCCTTGTCGGTGTTGCAATTTTTTTCAATTGGTGTTTTAATCCTACAAAAAAAATGTAGAGGACGTTTTTGTAGGATATTGGACGAAGTTACACTTTGTAATAGGATGTTGTTTCGGTGGAGGACACAGTTTTAGAATTATTCATGAGAAACACGTTTGAAGGTCACTTTTGTACGTTTTTCGTGAATGGTTCGTAAACTACGGCCTGTGCTGAGGTTTCAGATAGCATAAAACTCATACGTAAAGTCAGGTAAATCATGTCTTATATAAACCTTGTTCAAGGCGAGGATGAGGTGAATGTTGCATCTTGAAACGAAAGTGATAGGCGAACAGAAGCAAATTTGTCACCTTCATAGTAATCACTAGTCGCAGAGCAATGCGAGTGTGACAGCTCTGCTGGCTACTAAAATTGAAAATTCACGCAATATAGAAAATAACGAAATTTTAATAATTTTGCTTGTGCTGTATAGTATGAAAAAGATGTGCTTAAAATTGTTGGAGAACTGGGGTTATACAGCGGCAATATACACATCAAAGAAAGCTCTGCAATACCTCGGTTCCGAGAGCTCCGGAACCTATACCGAAAATTGGAATAGGGATCAACATAAACATCATTTCCATCCGTTTTATTGCTCATGAAATCCGCAAATTGCATGTTGTACCACCATACGGCGAGACCTTCAAAGGTGGCAATCGAGATTGCTGTACACACTTTTACCTCTAATACCCAGCAGCACGTCCTCTTACATTGATGCATGCCTGTATTCGTCGTGGCATATTTTCCAAAAGTTCATCAAGGCACTGTTAATCCAGATTGTCCCACTCCTCAATGGGGATTCGGCGTAGATACTTAAGAGACGTTGGTGGGTCACGTCATCCATAAACAGCCCTCTTCTATCTATCCCAGGCATGTTCGATAAGGTTCATATCTGGAGAATATGCTGACCACTCTAGTCGAGCAATATCGTTGTCGTGAAGGAAGTCATACACAACATGCGCACGATAGGGGCACAAATTGTCGTCCATAAAGACGAATGTCTCACCAATATGCTGCCGATGTGGTTACACTATCGGTCGGAGGATGGGATTCACGTATCGCACATCTATTAAGGCGCCTTCCATGACCATCAGTGGCGTACGCCGGCCCCACATAATGCCACCCCAAAACATCAGGGAACCTCCACCTCACTGCACTCGCTGGGCAGTGTGCCTAACGAGTTCGCCTGACCAGGTTGTCTCCAAACACGTCTACGGCGATTGTCTGGTTGAAGGCATATGCGACACTCATCGGTGAAGAGAACATGATGCCAATCCCGAGCGGTCCATTCAGCATGTTGTTGGGCCCATCTGTGCCTCACTACATGGTGTCGTGGTTGCAAAGATGGACCTCGCCATTGACGTAGATAGTGAAGTTGCGCATCATTCAGCCTATTATTGCGCACTGTTTGAGTCGTAACACGATGTCCTATGGTTGCACGAAAAGCATTATTAACAACATGAGCTGTCAGAATACCTCCGAGCCATAATCCGTATGTAGCGGTCATCCACTGCAGTAGTAGCCGTTTTGTGGCCTGAGCGAGGCATATCATTGACAGTTCCTGTCTCTCTCTGTATCTCCTCCATGTGCGAACAACATCGCTTTGGTTCACTCCGAGACGCCTGAACACTTCCCTTGTTGAGCGTCCTTCCTGACACAGCGTAACAATGCGGACGCGATCAAACCGCAGTATTGACTGTATAGGCATGGTTGAACTACAGCCAAAACGAGCCGTGTACCTCCTTCCTGGTGGAATGACTGGAACTGATCGGCTGTCGGACACCCTCCGTCTAATAGGGGCTGCTCATGCATGGTTTTTTACATCTTCAGGTGGATTTATTGATATCTCTGGACATTTAAAGCGACTTTGTCTGTGATTCAATATGCACAGTCAACGTCTGTCTTCAGGAGTTCTAGGACACACGGTGATGCAAAAAAATTTTATGTGTCTTTCATGGGTGCAACTACCTGGTCATCTAGCCCACCTCAGAGCAGACATAATTCCATCCTGCTTCAAATTTTTTCCTGATTCCATCCACAGTAGTGGCCAAAGAATTGCGGTGTATTAGACATAATGCAACCAGTGATAATATGTTTCCAATGGGTGAGAAATGGACAAAGTGCTGGGCAGAGCAACAGACGAAGAACATCTACATTGAATTTGGTATGGAGTACACAGGCAGCACACAGGCTTGAAGTATCATACTGAGAGACAATGCCTATTAGTTCCAGTCATTCTACCACGAAGGAGGTATGCGGTTCGTGTTGTCTGCAGTTGAATCACGCCTAGACGGTCAATACTGCTGTTCGATCACGTCACCATTGTTACTTCGTGCCAGGAAGGACGCTCAAGAAGGAAGCGTCCAGGCGTATCGGAAAGAACAAAAACGATGATGTTCGCACATGGAGGAGATACAAAGAGACAGGAACTGTCGATGACATGCCTCGCTCAGGCTGCTCAAGGGCTACTACTGCAGTGGAGGAACCCTGACAGAAACGCCACCATGTTGAATAATGCTTTTTGTGCGGCCACAGGACGTCGTGTTACGACTCAAACTGTGTGCAACAGGCTGCATGATGCGCAACTTCACTCCATAAGGCCATGGCGTGATCCATCTTTGCAGCCACGAGACCATGCAGCTTTGTACAGAAGGCCCCAACAACATGCCGAAAGCAGTGCTCAGGATTGGCATCACGTTCCCTTCACCGATGAGTGTCCCAATATGCCTTCCACGAGACAATCGTCGGAGGCGTGTTTGGAGACATCCCGGTCAGGCGAACGCTATAGGCACAATTCCCAGCGAGTGCAGCAGGGTGGAGGTTCCCTGCCCTGCTGATACGTGGTGACATTATATGGGGCCGATGTACGCTGCTGCCGGCAGGGGTGGCCGAGCGGTTCTAGGCGCTACAGTCTGGAACCGCGCGACCACTACGGTTGCCGATTCGAATCCTGCCTCAGGCATGGATGTGTGTGCTGTCCTTAGGTTAGTTAGGTTTAAGTAGTTCTAAGTTCTAGAGGACTGATGACCTCAGAAGTTAAGTCCCATAATGCTCTGAGCCATTTGAACCATTTTTTGTACGATGCTGGTGGTCCTGGAAGTCGCCATAACGGCTGTACGGTATGGGAATGCCATCCTCCGACACATAGTGCAACCATATCGGCAGCATATTGGCGAGGCATTCGTCTTCATGGACGACAATTTGCGCCCCCATCGTGAACACGTTGTGAATGACTTCCTTCACGATACCAATATTGCTCGACTAGACTGGACAGCATGTTCTATAGATATGAACGCTGTCGAACCAACCTGGGATGGATTGAGCTGTTTATAGACGACGTGACCCACCAAAGACTCTGAGGGATCTACTCAGAATCACCGTTGAGGAGTGGGACAATCTGGACCAACAATGCCCTGATGAACTTGTGGATAGTATGCCACGACGAATACAGGCGTGCATCAATGTAAGAGGACGTGCTGCCGAGTATTAGAGGTACCAGTGTGTACAGCAATCTGGCCCACCACATCTTGATGATCTCGCTGTGTGTTCGTACAACATGCAATGTGCGGTTTTCAACAGCAATAAAAACTGCGGAAATGATGTTTATGTTAATCTCGACTCCAATTTTCGGTTCCAGAACTCTCAGAACTAAGGTGATGCAAAACATTTTTTGATGTGTGTGCATGTTAAGAATAAAAATGACGCATCGCGGAAGATATACCCGTAACAGAGGAATCCGGCAGATGTGATGTACATGTACAGACACACAAACCTTTACAATTCCAGAAAAAGAGGACTGTTTATCCAAGAGGAAGAGATCCACAAATTTAGAAGATAAAAAAGTGTTGTGCATCTCTAATCCTTTTGCAGGCAGCTATTCGGCTTGATATTAGTTGACAGAGTCGTTAACCATAAGGAGTAACAAAACGGGACGTAGAATATTGTAGACATGGCAACAATATAATCGGATAACAAGAAATGGGACACGCTATGAAAATAAAGGGTTCTCAGAACATCACTCCTTGTTATTGGGCTGTAAGGAGGGCGACATTCAGATGGTATCTCGCCATAGCCTGGGGTGATCCAGACATGTAACTACGGGGCAAGGATGTGCCTTGAGACACCCCAGATGGTGTTTCGAGAGCAACCAGACTGTCGCCCGCCATACAACCCAACAACCAGCAGTGCTGTCCTGGAATGCGACTTCTTTTCATATCAGGACCCCTTTGATAGTCATCTGCGGCACCCTCTGAACACAGTGGTACGTCGACGATATTCTACAACCCGTTTTGTTCACTGTGATGACAAACCATCCTGGGCCTGCACTGAGCGTGATAATGCCCAACCGGATAACAAGAATTTTTACTGCTAGTATTCGTGCCTGCTCAACCCTACGTTGGCCAATAAGCTCGCCAGATCTCTCCCCAACTGAGAGCGTTTGGAACAAAGTCATGAATGCCATCAAACCAAGTTGGGATTTTGATGATCCAGCTCTCCAGCTAAGTAGAATGCTGCACGACAGATATCTGCCAAAAGTACATCCAGAAACTCGATCAACCAGTGCCAGTCAAGCCAAATAAATGCCTGCATGAGGGCCAGAGGTGGACCAACGAGTTGTTGAGTCCCTCAATTTGTCAACCTCGTTCTGTCGAATATGTCATCCAATTATTCTAAACTTGTAATCATTTGTATGTCTGTACAGGTACACCAAATCTACTGATTTCCATCCCATCCAACCCATAACGCTTCTATGGCGTTAGTTGCGTGGGACGGTTGAGTTGCAGCATGCTATTGGATATGATCGTCCTCGACTCAATGATACCATGTTGCTTCAACTGAGTTGAACTGATTTATCAGGAACTGATGATCCACAGTCTTGATGGGCCGCTATCTTGCCGCTTTCGAATTCAGACACCTACTAGCAATCGTTTCTCATCCTTGTACAAGGCATAAAATGATGTTCTAAAACTAAATGCACTCAGCTGTGATTTTCTTAACGAGAAATCCGTGCTGAATATTGACGGTGTTATTCCCACATGCTTTATGCAGTTGTGCTGAAATGGTAGTCATTTGCATTTACAAACGTTTCAGTTTAACGCCCATTGCACACCACCTTCATGGTGTCGAAGTTTTAATTACCCAATAGAGAATGAGACGTTTCATACAAACCTTCACTCGAAAAATGAACGTTTTTAATGTCAAATTAAGTACTTCGTTAGAAAGTATGGATACGTCTTTGAACATATAAGGGGTGGTGGAAAAGGATGTGAAGTACGTTCATTACAAATAGTCCAGAAATGTAAAATGAAAAGATCCAGTCGTAACTTTGAAATAGAGGTGCCTGCAGTATCTGAAATGACGAATCTGAGTGGGTGGATGCTATAGGACGTCACGAAGGAGATGAAGTCAGAGACGACCCTCAGATCGAAAGTGAACACCCCCAGTACCCTGCTCGTGGAACGACAAGAGGTCACTTGCAGCGCCAGCGTACACACCTCTGGATATGTTGTGCCGACCCATGCCTGCTCTCTCAATAGTAGCTGGGAACACAGGCTCGCTGTTTGCCCTGTTTGTGACGATACCAAGTGCGTAGGTACCAATAACAACGCCATAGTGCTTAAGCATATCATCAGCATGATCAAAACCCACCATGCACATAGTCAGCATAACCAATGTACGCTCCTGGAAATTGAAATAAGAACACCGTGAATTCATTGTCCCAGGAAGGGGAAACTTTATTGACACATTCCTGGGGTCAGATACATCACATGATCACACTGACAGAACCACAGGCACATAGACACAGGCAACAGAGCATGCACAATGTCGGCACTAGTACAGTGTATATCCACCTTTCGCAGCAATGCAGGCTGCTATTCTCCCATGGAGACGATCGTATAGATGCTGGATGTAGTCCTGTGGAACGGCTTGCCATGCCATTTCCACCTGGCGCCTCAGTTGGACCAGCGTTCGTGCTGGACGTGCAGACCGCGTGAGACGAAGCTTCATCCAGTCCCAAACATGCTCAGTGGGGGACAGATCCGGAGATCTTGCTGGCCAGGGTAGTTGACTTACGCCTTCTAGAGCACGTTGGGTGGCACGGGATACATGCGGACGTGCATTGTCCTGTTGGAACAGCAAGTTCCCTTGCCGGTCTAGGAATGGTAGAACGATGGGTTCGATGATGGTTTGGATGTACCGTGTTGGCCCTGTGTGTCTCGGTCGTATGCAGTCCTGATTGTGGCGCTCACCTGCACGGCGCCAAACACGCATACGACCATCATTGGCACCAAGGCAGAAGCGACTCTCATCGCTGAAGACGACACGTCTCCATTCGTCCCTCCATTCACGCCTGTCGCGACACCACTTGAGGCGGGCTGCACGATGTTGGGGCGTGAGCGGAAGACGGCCTAACGGTGTGCGGGACCGTAGCCCAGCTTCATGCAGACGGTTGCGAATGGTCCTCGCCGATACCCCAGGAGCAACAGTGTCCCTAATTTGCTGGGAAGTGGCGGTGCGGTGCCCTACGGCACTGCGTAGGATCCTACGGTCTTGGCGTGCATCTGTGCATCGCTGCGGTCCAGTCCCAGGTCGATGGGCGCGTGCACCTTCCGCCGACCACTGGCGACAACATCGATGTACTGTGGAGACCTCACGCCCCACGTGTTGAGCCTTAATAAATCTAATATCTCTTATGAAGAATATAATTACGTGGAATTAGTTTAAAAGTAATGTACCATTAAAAATTTACAAAGTAAATGATTTTATATTAAATCTGATGTTTTACGATTGGCAGACATTTTTTAATATTTTGGAGACACCCGTATTAAACCTTATAACCTTGACACAGCTTAGGAGTTTACTGCACCTGGTTTAAAATAATTAAAAATGAACTAGATTTACTATCCAAATACCACATGATTTTATTTACTGAACATGGTATTTCAAGGAGGAAGTATTAAAAGATATGCCAAATCATATAATAAATATATGCAAAATTTGGAACCAGAGAAAGAGTCACATACTGCACATTTGGATGCAAAGATTGAAACAGTTGGCAATGTCTCAATTTTTACTATTAAAAAAATTTGAAGTGTTACATACAGAAAATTTTAATACTGATGAAATCGAGGGTTATAAATTTGGATTTATTTTAGAAGACAAATTACGTGCTTTACACAAGTATTTGCCATTTCCTCCCAAAGGAGGAAATAAACTATTAACAATGTTAAATAAGAAAGAAAACCATGTTTCAAATTCCAGAACTCTTAACTGGTATCTAAGTCTTGGATTAAAATAAACAAAAGGCAATAGACCTCATTACTTGAACAAACAGATTGGTTGGAAAAATACAGGGTGTCCACTGAAACCACCCTGATTTCAAGGACGCTGGAGAGAAAAACCACAGTAGATACAACAACGAAAAATGCAGCACTTCAAAGCATTTCAAAGAATTTATATTCGTGTGTCAGAAGTGCCAAGTATCGTCGCCAGTGTGTAGCGTCGTCGAATGAAGAGAAAATGGTGACTCCAGAGTAGCACACGTAAGCTGTAGTGTGGTTTGCAGAAACAGAATCGCCGATTACGGTGCAAAGAAAGTATCGTCATGTGTATGAATGTGATGTGAAAACAATTAAGGAATGGCATAGGAAGTATTTGGCAACAGGAAGTTGCGCATTACGAAATATCAGAAGAGACAGTGGAGGACATCTGACAAACGTTTCTCAGAAGCCCATGTTAGTCAGTTCGCCAAGCATCTAGGCAACTTGATGTACCTCGATCAACATGGCATCTTGTAGTTCACCAGAGTCTTCGTATGCATGCTTAAAAAGTGCAAATTCTACGTCTGGCGTCAAACGACAAGCCATGCTGGCAACAAATTTCTGTGGACATGCTGCAGCATATTGATATTGATGCCGGCTTCCTGGAAAGATGTTTATTCTGAGATGAGACAACCTTACATCCATCAGGAAGGGTTGATAGGCATAATGTTCATATTTGGAGTTCGTAAAATCCGCATATTCTCATGGAACATGTGTGTCATATCCCTAAACTAAATGTCTGGTGTAGGCTAATGCATGACAGGATTGTTGGACCGTTCTTATTTGTGGAACAAACGGTGAATGGGTTAGTGTATCTGGACATTAGGAGCATTTTGTGTACCCTTAGATACAAGATTTTCAACCCAACATCGCTTTTCAACAAGATGGTGCCCGCAAGATCCTGGATAGTAAATATCCCAATCATTGGATCAGATGTGGGGGACACATTGCCTGGCCACTACATTCATGTGACATTACGCCACTTCATTTCTTCATGTGGAAATTCGTGAAGGACTACGTGTATGCGACCAAAGTGAACGATATTCCTACGTTGCGACATCATATCACTAATGTGATTGCAACAATAACAGGAGAAATTTTACAAAGAGGTTGGCAGGAATTGAATATAGACTCGTTATTCTTCATGCTACAAATGGTTCACATGTAGAGGTGTATTGATGATAAATAAATATATTCCTTGTGATACTCTACAATGTGGTACATTTTTCGTGGTTGTATCTACTGTGGTTTCTTTTACTGAGTCTTCGAAATCAGGGAGGTGTGAGTGAGTCAGCCTGCACATTGATTTTAACACAGGCATGAGAAAAACAAGCAGTCAAATAATTGGAAAAAAGTTTTAGACTAATGCCTAACTCGGTTTTCGGTAAAATGAAGCTAAATATTAGAATCAGATACAATAGTAAAATAATAACAATAATCCAGAAAAAATATACGAATGTTCTATCGTATTTTCGGAAAATGTCACTCCATTTCATATGAAAAAAATAGTGAAATTCAGTAACCCAATTTAAACTGGAAGGACTGATTCAACTATTTCAAAAATAAAATGTACAGTTTACATTATAATGGAGTGAAATGAAAATATGGTAAAATATTGATTAATGTCATATGGATACAGATTCCCTCATTTATAACACAAAAACCGAGGAGTTTTATAAAGAAATGAAATCAACAAAAAACAAATTTGGTGCAAGTGATTATCCAAGAAATAATGTTTATATGATTGCACAAATAAACACGAAAGTTTTAGGGAAAATGATTGATGGAAATGGTCGAAAATTATGTAACAACACTTTCGTTTATGGTCAAAAATATATGCATATAAGTAGAAGATCAGGAATATATAAATTCTAAAGGAGTAAAAAAACCACTGTCGAAAATGAAGTTACTTTTGATATTTTTAAAAATTACTTAAACGATGGAATATAAACAATACATGAAAATAAATTTAATTACATCTTTAAACATGAATTATATAGAGTTTACTTTAATAAAATTATCTTAGGTTCCAACAATGTTGAACAGTTTGAATTAAAGATGGACTAAATACTTTATCACAATATCAATGTAAAATGAAATGGATGTGAATAATTAATAAACAAAAAAAATAATTTTCTTACTTGTTTGCAATTCGATCAGTTTTTAATATTTTTCATAATGTAGTAATTTTTGATACTTCTCAAATATATTTTACCAACACGTTTTTGGCAAAAACATTCAGTCTCTTAATAATACTAATCTTTATGTTTATGATAGTTGATTGATCATAGTTATATATACATATATGACAATATTTAGAAGCATTTACGTTCTTTTTACAACTTTCACATTTAAATGCTTTTTATTCAAGTTATTAAAGTTTTTTTCTATGTTCTTGGTTATTTTCTCTCGAAGGTGTTTGTTTCGTTTTACATTATCAATACAACTGTTTTTGTTGGTGAATTCGGTTTTAAAATTTTTATTTGTTTCTTAACTTTTCTTTTTAATGTTTACCCAATGACCAAATGACTATATTTGTACTTTCCACTTGTAATAAAACGATGAAGATAAAAAAGTTAATATACTTTATTGACATATTGGATTCATTTTTAAGTCTTAAAAATAACCAACTTCTATAGAAAGAAGTTTAATAATTATCAATAAAAATAACATTCCAAATTAAAAGGAAAAGGCATCATTGAAATACAACCAACCACTTAAATTGTTTAAACATACTGATGAAGAAGAAATTATTAGAAAATTTAAAACCATCCAATTTGGACAGCCTAACATGTAATGGATAACAGACTGTTTTATCAACAAACCTGGTTTATATTGTTTAATATCAAAATAAAAAACGAATAAAGCAAACAATTTCATAAATTGATTATTCATGATGTTTTATCAGCAGTTCGAAACAGGTGAATATAAAGTAAGAAATGAAATGAAACATTCCTCAGGAACCTAATAAAATATTTACAAGAAACAAACAAATTGAGTGAAAAAGTATAGAAAATTTGAATGAAACCGTTCATACTGCCATAGATGTATTAAATGAAGAAAAAAACCAGAGAAATAGATATGTTATTACCTCAAATGGTTCCCTAAGCAAACGAACAGACTTTTAAGAGCTACTGTTGTTATTTCAGAGTTACATGATGATAATTTTAATTTTGATTACTATGTTAATCGAATACATGCTAAATAACTTCAATGACAAATTTATATTATCAGGAATAGACTTTCAAAGTGTGAAAGATTTTTAAGACCTATTAGTGTTCCTATATCTGTATATTTATTTTAAAGCATAAAAGAAAGATTTCATATTGTGTATTATCGAAATTTTCTTAATATTTGGTACCATTACTCATGAGAAATATTGATAGTCAGTCTTCACAACGTTTCTTGGAAAATAAAACTGAACTTCCTTATATGTACTCGAACTTGATGCTAAATTCATAAAGATCTGTATAAAGAGCTACTACACAAACTGATTACAGACATCTGATTCAGTTAATTCGAATTTTAAATTCTCAAATAATTGTGATATAAAGTCACTCTCATTTTCAACAGATCATTTCACAAATAAATGATAATGGTTAATATATATTTACATCCATTATTCATTTCAATACAACTTTAAAATTACCAGAAACCATTTCAACGTCATCAGATTACCATAAATTATCGATAATATGATATATTACAAGTCTTCTTTTATAATATTTTTCTCATTGGTTTCGTAATTCACCAATAATTTCTTTGCAAGTATTTAACTGTCTTCATTCTATTACATAAAATTTTTTAACGAAATTAATATTTTAAGTTTTACAAATTGAATAAAGACATTCAATTATTTGTTTTCCATTTTTAGTATCACACTGTCAGGATTGTGTGCTTGAGTAGATTTTTACACTCTAAAGATTACATGTGTTTGTCCATACATGCAGAAAAAAAATTTAATAAAATAAGATCTGTTATTGTTCTATTCTTCAATCACCATTTAATGTAAAAGTTATTCGGCAAACATCAGTAATTCACCTCAAACAGGTATAGCTTTAACTGACAGATTTAGAGACAAAGGTATTAAATCTTCCTTTTTCATTTCAAGTGATGAAGTCAGTTGGATATGAAATTTCCAATTCGTCATCATTGCATGTTTTGTCTTTATTTTATAGTTAGTGGAAGACAAATCGTCATCTATATTGGCCTGAAATAAAATAATTCACTTAAATTTGTATTTGCACACAAACTTGTAATCTAATATTTCATCACCCATAAGCGAATCGAATTACAGTTTTTGTTTGTCACAGCATTTTTCTGAAGCTCTCTGAACTGATTTAGGTACAAAGTTAAATCAGCCACTGAGAAGTAACGTTTAGAAGCTTTATTTTCCATATCTAGGTTACATCTTTTTTCTTCTTATAATTCTTTATCAGGATTTTTATTGTTTATTACTTAATTTGCTATGGGTGCTGAACCCACAGCAAGTGAACCAATATGTGGTACATATGTAAATTCAGCCAGTAGTTATTGTAGATTCCTCTTTCATGTTTTGTTAATCCACAACCATCTTTCTTTCTTATTAGATATTCAATAATTGAATTCACGATGAGAATACATCACGTAGTTAGTGAAATTCCACCTGTTTGTTATCCTCATTCCTTTTTTACGATCTGTAGAGAAATTATCGATGTTATTTAACTGTTCAATATTTAATTTAACTTTAATCGATTTTGTTTGTATTTTGTCACTCGAAAATAATGTATAATCGATACTAAAGTCATTCATTCAGGAAGATTAAAAATTAATAAGGAATTTTGTAAACCTCATCCTTTATCACCGATTATCTCTTTCTATAGATTATTCCTGTAACTGCAGTTAAAATTAACTCTTCACCTATCGAAATATCGTTAGAATACATCTTTTCTTCTGCAATTAATTGAAGTTCTTTTTCAGTACGTTTTTACAAGCTTTGTCGAATGGATTAATTCCTTTATCACTTCTAGGATATCTTCCTTCTAATCGTCTTCCAGGACCATAGTAACTACAACCAGGAATATGTAATTCAAAACGAAGTTTTTCATTTAATGTACTATCTTACCCTTTACCATACTTTTCCTATTTACAAACCTTGTGAGGAAGATTATTCAAAAATCTAATCAAATTAGGAATTCCGTTTGGATTATTATTAATAAAATCACTAAATTTATTCATTAATGCTTGTGTCATTCTAACTTTTTCACTGCAATAATTTTTATTTGCAGTTAATTCTTCACCATTAATTACCAATAATCTATTGATTAAATCGCTGACATCATTCATTGAAACATATTCGATTGATTTTGATGGTTATTTTCTAATTAAAGTGCCACCAACGTTTCTATGTACACTTGAATCTAAACTGATGGGTAATTGCTTGGGAAAATAAATATTGACAATTTCTTTTATCAAATATTTACATTCATTACCTTTATTTGATTTTATTTTAGTCTTATTGTTTTCACTATTAAATTATTTTCACTGAATTAAACAATATATCAGCATAATTTGGTAACTCAATACAACCTCATTTTTCACTCATATAGACAATAGTTATTAATTAAAATGGCATCAATAACTGGATGGTCATCATTGTTAAATTTTTTTTTCTTTGCTTTTTTCCAATTGTTCATACTCTTCCTTTAATTGTTAATTTTTTCTAGCTTTTCTAACATCTTCTGGGTCACATTTTGTAAATTTTTACTAAGGATAAGGTGTCAGTAATCACTTAGATTTTACGTTAATTATTTATATCCAATGCTTATGTTCAATGTTTACAGTTAACATTCATTTCCAATGTTTATGTTTAACATAATTTTTCAATGTTTAAAAAGTTCTGAATCTTTTGTCTGTATTCACCATTATATATATTTCCTGTCATATCTATTATAATTAAATTGAATTTATCATCTTTCCAACATTAATACACATCTCTCTAAAATCGTAAAATTCTAAGTCCCGACTGACAAACTTGTGGTAAATATGATCGATCCTTGTATAATTCCACCTGAAAATATTTTCTAAGTATATCCTGATTTTCAAGAATGAGATCGTCAAAAATAACAAATGAATTATCTTCACATTCATCTAATGGAATAATTTCTTCACTATTTTCAATAAAAGTAGTGATTCTTTTCTGGATTTTATTTTCGATTTTTTCTCACATTTGATAAATTGTTGTGTTTTAGTGGATATAAACTTTTAAATTAAACATAGAAATGGTTAAATCTACTCCATTCTAACCGTTCAGGAGTTATAATCTAATTATCGATCATTAAGAGTGTTTTTCGATAGCTGCTGGGTCCTACTGCTGGACATTGAACTGAAATCGATGAAAGTTAGACTGTATTTATTTTTCTGTTTCCTCTCTATGATTCTTATTTTCAGCTCCTACTCTGTTTCCTTTTATTTATGTATTTCTTGTTAATAATAAATTACTCAACTGAATGGAAAGTCATCCGTCCCAAAGAAAAGATTAACCATTCCAGTAAGAGAAAATGTTACCTTAGTTGTTTTTTACTAAACATTCTTAGCATCAAATTCTATGTCAAAAAATTATACTTTACACTATGATGGAGAAAGAATAAAAATTCCTGTCAGTGAGTATTCTTTGAAAACCTTGGAAGATTTTATTCATTCAAAACACCTAATGTTGTTATTGACAGCGATGTTAAATTATACATGGATGAAGAAGATAGTATTGGACAAATCTTAGCTTTGGATATTCAAATTATTGGACACAATCAATAACCGATTGGTAATATTTTACTGAAAATACAATCAATGGAATTAATATATATAAATTTTAATCAGTATGATATAATGTTTGTGAAACATACTGAGCATTTTCATCAAGAAATTAATATTGTCTCTTCATTTAAACCAAGTGCAGAATAATTAGGACCAATATTACATGAACCGAATTATGCTGTTAATATTCCAAACTTTTATACTGTTCAACATTTAGTAATGCTGTAACAGATGAAAATGACGATTTCATTAAATTCAACAGTTCCCCTGTTACAGTTATGTTACTGATAAGTAAATACTTTTTTCCTTAGTAAGTCATGAACTAATTCTAGACTTGCAAGTTTTACTCATTTCCAGTTCATGATAAAACGAAAAATGATTTTAACATTCCAAACAAGGAAACATAAATTACTTTTAATATTGAAGAGGTTTGCATTCATCCTAATCATTCATAACATTGTGTGACTTTAAGTGTTATTAGAACCAATCTGTTACAGATTATACAATATGTGACAAAAAATTCAGTAAAAACTAATTGCTAATTGTTTGGTAAAACTGTTCGACATTATCACAATAGAAAAAGGAAACAATTTCTTTCTGGAATATAACATCTGTTTATTTCATCATCTGCTGTTATTCTGTTCAATTAGAATCTGGTCAGTAGGTTAACCATGGATGGACATATTTTTAACAATGGTAAAGTAGAAGTAAGACAATGAAGTACCTTATCCATTAAAAATATTTGTCAGATTTTTTTAAGAATTCTAAAGAAACAATAATGGAAGGTGATTTAACAGTAACTTTCGCTTGGAGTTCAAATATTGGTGATTCTGTTCTTAGATGGGCTGATCGTAATGAAGCTGTAGTTGAAGATGCAACTACACTTCCTAAGGAAGGAAAAATGGTTGTGGAATCGATGGAAATCCGTGTTATAGTCGCACTTCGACGAGAACAAGAAGGAATAAAAAATCCGAGAAGTCCAATTTATTTCCTTGGAACATAGACCACTGAAATTGCTAGATCACATGGAAAAAGAAATTTGGAACCAGATATCACATGCTATTGTAATTCTGCAAAATTTTATATGCTGTATTTTATTTTTCTTTTCTGAGTGAAACGACAATACATATTAATTTAATTGACTCTTCTGTAGTCGATCATATTAAACTTCATAATGTTTATGTAAAGGACGCACAAAATAAAAGTTTATCTCAAGAGTTATGGAGTCTTGATAGACCAAATAACTATCTAACAGATTATTAACGTTTTTGCGATTAGAAAAGAATAACACAGATGAACGACGAAGTAAATGCAGGTCCTTAGAATTTGATTGAAAATGATCTTACCTGTGTAATAAATATGACTAGATGTACGAGTACTTGGACTGAACAAAGAGCAACAATGATATTATGCGCCACTTTTAACAAAAATATTCTGAATAATACACTTGGCTAAGTAATTGTGAAAAGTAAAAAGAATTTATATTACAGCTCACAACACACAATATTAGCTGAAAATTTTGAAGCTGGAAAATTTGGTATCTTGCTAATGAAATGACTTCTGATTTTAATCATAGTAGGTTTGCAACTTAGGAAACACTAAACTGATTTTCAGAGGTAGGCCATAATTTCCGTTGAAACATTGGTTGTGTCACAAAACTCATATACATACTGTCTTACCCTTTGAAAGATGTACTTTCATATTTGAAATGGGAAAGACTGCTTTCACGGAACACGTACATCGAAAATCAAATGTATGTGACTATAAATTAAAGTTTACGAGCTGAAACATTAACAAGAAGGAGTATTTTGTTTGAAACCAAAGACAAACGTGTCTCACCTTTCATGGAACACTGAGCTACATACAGGGTGTTATGGGTACAAGACAAGAATTTTTTATTGGCAACTGAGGACAGTATTGTGAACAACATAACATCAGTATTCACTTCATCTGCAGACTAATAATGACAGCTGTTAGGAGTAGTATATATTTATGTACCTCCAAGTACATGTGACAAGAGAAATCCATTACACCATATTTTCCCTAGGCCAGAAGGTCTGATGTTGAAGTGAGCTGCAGTTACAACTGTGCAGAAAAATACAGGTACTAAATTACGTGAAGTGTTTCCGGTCAGACTACTAGACACATGCTGAAGTGGGTACAATATCTAACATCAAGTATAGTAGCGGCTCTATCGTTACGAAACGAAAGCGGTTTTAAAATCACTACTGACACACATTTACGATTTTCCAACTGGTTTAAATGATGTAGAGCGTCATCAAAGAAATCTGGGCTAATCAGTGTATTGCAGAGTGGTACAGTGGAAGATAATTTTCTTATCCAGTTTGTGTATTCACTTCACTTTTTTTTATCATGTGAGTGACACGAATTCTGCCTCCATAGCCAAATGGTCAACGTGACAGATTCTCATATTGGGGTCTTTCGTTCCATTCCCAGTACCATCAAGGGTTTTTCCATTTTCATAAGACCGGACCACTCAGAGTGCACTCTCCAACGAAATGACAGCTGAGGAACCACCTCATTAAGAGGTAGGCCTACAAGGGCAGACCTTTGATGGCAGCTGATGGTGTGTTGCACTGACCCAGTGCCGCTCTATATAGATGAATCTGACCTGATGAATGAATGAGAATGATCGGGCAGTCAGTTGTCTGTCGAATGATTCTCAGGGCAAATATCGTGAGGTTCCCTTTCTTTTCGTTTTATATGATTTGGGTAACTTGTAACATACATGATGGCAGTAAATGTTTACAGCATGTATGCAACAAGTATACTTCCCATCACACACGTAGTACTTCAGATGATAATGGTACACATGTACAAGGTCGAAAGGGATATATTTAGCGTTCAAACATAAACAAGAATACAAGTTTTTCAGTACCATAGGAAACGATTCCATTTGCCAGTTTCCTTACTACTTCATATTGCTTAGCCAGCTTTTGGAAATAGTGATAACACACTAATCCATGACTACATTAAAACATCTGGAAGAAATAACTCCATAGAATACAAATTCGTTCAACATATTGAACCTTTTAACAGCAAAAATTTAACAAATTGAGTGTACGGCCACACAGGCCCAGCAAAGGCTTCTTCTGTGGCCTGGGAGGTTGGGGGTATGCAGAGGTCTTGAAAGGCAGTCATACAAAGCCAAAAGGTGAATCAGAGGCATGCCTGTCTAGTTGACATCAAGCTACAAGTGTCTATGCTGATCCATCAAGACTATGTGGATTCTATTGTGTTAGCTTTCACAAGTGCCAAGTTGCATGAAAATATTTGAGGACGACCAGGAATAGCTGACCAAAAATTCTCCCTCTGGACAGCCATCAACCAGCCATAATGAAGAAAGTTACAGTCCTGTGCTTGATGTGTTGATGTCTAATTGTTAAATGCGCAATAGGTTCACTTGAGAACCATCAATAGGTACTTCGTACAGTACGTTATAATGATGACCAAATCACCTTTCAGAGTGGTGCTCCAAGCTGGTCTACAAAGATTTGGTGGACAAGCCAATGGGCATTGCTGCAATGATCATGAATTAACTTTCCAAGTGTATTCTGATTGAGCCTGATTTTCTGAACAATTTTATTACCAATGGCAAAATGTGAGCATTTGAATATTGCCCAGAGACAAGGTGACATAATTAGTACATGTATGTTTCTGGTGCAGGGAGCACATGTGAATATGATGGAGGTAAGTGTGAGAGAGATAAGAGGTGCAGCCAGCAATAATGTGGGTTTGACAACAAGGAGTGTGTGTGATCATTCTATCAGCCTCAAGGCTACATACAGAGAGGAGTTATGCAACAGCTTTCGCCTGTGGGCATCCAGAAACTGTTTAAGAGATCGATTTTTGTTTATGTTCCAAACAAATTTCAACTGATTTTAAAAATTCAAAGTGCTAAAGTAATCTACATAAAAACAACTACCCACAAAAAATATAATGAATAAAATCAGAATACATTTCATTAGTAAGATACTAAATTTTCCAGTTTCAAAATTTTTAGCTAATATTCTGAGTTGTGACCTGCAAGAAAAATTCTTTTTAACATTGAGAATGACATAGCGAAGTGCAATATTAAGAATTTGTCAAAGGTGGCGCAGAATTTCATTGTTACTTTTTGTTCAGTCCAAATGCTCATTCATCTAGTCATATTTATTACATAGATAAGATCATTTTCAATAAAATTGAATGGACCTGCATTTACATCGTTATTTAACTGTGTTAATCTTTTGAAATCGCAAAAACGTTAATAAGCTGTTAGATAGTTATTTGGTCGATCAAGACTCCATAACTCTTGAGAAAAAATTTCATTTTGTGCATCCTATACATAAACATTTTGTAGTTTAACATGATCGACTGCAGAAGAGTCAATTAAAACAACAAAAATATTCATTTGAATCTGTAACCCACCACTCAGCATGGGAAACTATGGAGTGACTACAATCGTATATCTCATATTTCCAGAATAAACATTATTATCGCCAATACTCAATGAATACTGAAAGCAAGAGGGAGGAAAAATATATATCACATAGCTAACACCATCAAAATCCACATGAACATTAAAAGATATGACGGACCTCTTGTCCTGACAGGCAGTTACAGAACCCTTATGCTTGTATATAAAAAATAGAAATTCCTAATATACTAGCATATTTGCCCATTTCCATTAATTTTCCATTGGCAGGTGTGGAACACACCATACGGGAACATCAAAAACTTTCCATTCAGAGGTCAAACTTGTTCCCATGTGGTATATTCCACACCTGCCAATGGAAAATTAATGTAAATGGGCAAATATGCTAGTATATTAGGAAGTTTCTATTTTTTATACACAAGCATAAAGGTTCTATAACTGCCTGTCTGGACAAGAGGTCCGTCATATCTTTTAATGTTCATGTGGATTTTGATGGTGTTAGCTATGTGATATACATTTTTCCTCCCTCTTGCTTTCGGTCTTCATCGAGTATTGGCAAAAACATAACGATATTTATTCTGGAAGTAAGAGATACACAACTGTAGTCACTCTGAGTGGTGGAATATAGACTTAAATTAATTTTAAATGAGGTGACAGCTACACTTTATAACAATAACCTACATAAATTGTCATTATATTATTCTAATGTTAATTGTGTTTCCTAACAAAATCAAACATCTGTGCAATGCAATATGATGTTCTGTCTAAAACTAAAATTATAGACTACCATTCCTTGTTTACACTCAAAATTAAAAGTAAAGTGTTACATATCAACAATATATATTTTCTCTATGTGTTTTCATCGTAACATTGCTGACCTAAACGACTACCTATTACGATCATGTGATTTTTCAGTGTGCCCAAATTAATACGCAAAAAAATGCAAGCAGTTCATAAATTAGTCAGATCTCAAGACACTGTATATAGTATGGAGATGTATATTAAAAAGTAATATGACAAATAATCTTTTTCAATTGGGCAACATAAGTAGTGGACAGTGTCAATTATTACAAGAAAGAAGTACATTCCAAACTTAATGACCATAAAATAGTCACCAGAAAATCTTTCAGTGAATCTCAAGAGGCCTGATTGTTGATGATTTTTCTTCATGTTGGAGTATGTTCACTAAAATAACAATTTCGCTATCACGATTATGAGTACAACATAGTTTCTTATTAGTTACGCTAGAGCAGATATATTTGAATTCTGTGTCAACAGTATCTATGGATTCACTCACTACTGAAAAAGCTGCTTTCTGGAGAGTAAAAGTATGTAAGAGGATAGGTATATTCTACATATCCGTTACAAGTTTTTGGGTGTTTATGTTGCAGTCTGCCATGATTAGAAAAGGTGTATTTACACAAAATTTTACGAAGCTTAGTTACATATACTAATACCTAAAAATAGTCAGTGTAGCTAAATTAAGCATTAAGATTAAACACATAGGAGCGTAATTATTTGAATGACTATTATTAGCAGGTGTGAAGGATTCTTAGCGGTGGTCCACTAAGACTTCTACTAAAGTTTCAACTATTCTCTGTCTTTTAAGACGTGAGCACTTATAGGAGAAACTAGTTTGAACGAATATGGGTGCTTATAAATAAGAACTGAAACCTGACTTTAATGTTGTTTGCCAATGTGGAAAACCTGTGATATTTATATTCTAACTTATGATTTGTTACTATTTGTGGTGGCTGTACTAAAGAGAAGTAACTTGCATTTCGAAAACCCATTACTGTTGCATAATTTACGAGGTACTCAGCTGCTTCGATATTGTGTTAAGTGCGGCAAGTGGCTATAGCGAATAGTTTTGTTTTAGCAGCAGAATTGCAGAGTCAAGATGCTCGATGGTGTGTGTGTGTGTGTGTGTGTGTGTGTGTGTGTGTGTGTGTGTGTGTGTGTGTGTGTGTATGAGAGAGAGAGAGAGAGATTGAAATGTCATTGCTTAGGTAATTGCTGCTAAATTCTCATGCTGCAGAACAATTTGATTTGAAGGAACATTTACTATTACGTGGGGAACCTTAAAGGTTTAACTGTAATATTTCTTGTTGTTAAGTAGAACATCAGCTTAACGTCATTTTGTATCCCTGGAAATTCAACAGGAATGAGGAGTGTAATGTAATCATTACTTAATCCTATAGCCTGTAGGATGTTTTATCTCTGAAGATATTACACGGGCCGGCCGGAGTGGCTGTGCGGTTCTAGGCGCTACAGTCTGGAACCCAGCGACCGGTACGGTTGCAGGTTCGAATCCTGGCTCGGGCATGTATGTGTGTGATGTCCTTAGGTTATTTAGGTTTAATTAGTTCTAACTAGCAACTGATGACCTCAGAAATTAAGTCGCATGGTGCTCAGAGCCATTGGAACCATTTTGATACTACACGGAAGTAATAAATTTCATGGCATACCTCCTCATATCCTGTCGGACCTCCTTTTGTCCGTCGTTCTGCAGCGACTCGACGTTACGGATTCAACAAGTCGTTGGAAGTCCGGTGAAGAGATAATGAGCCATGTTGCCTCTTGGGCCATCCATTATTGCGAAAGTGTTGCCAGAACCTCTCGATTATTTCCCATAAACGTAATGTCGGGTTTTCACGTCATATGATCTGTGTGGCCAATTCTTTCATTCGAATTGTCCAGATTGTTCTTGAAACTTGTCACAAACACTTGCAGCCGAGAGGCATGTCACACTGTCATCCATAAAAATTCCACTGTCGTTTTTGAATTTGAAGTCGATGAATGGGAGCAAATGGCTTCCAAGAAATTGAACATTATCGCTTCCAGTCAATGATCACTTCAGTTACATCAGAAGACCCAGTCCACTCCATGTAAACATTGCCCACACCATTGTGGAGCCACCACCAGATGCACAGTGCCTTGTTGACCACATGGGTCCATGGCTTCGTACGATCTGCTTTGGATTTGAAACCTACCATCAGCGGTTTCCAACTCGTCTCTTAATTCCACAGTTTGCCAGACATCTGGTGTCCTACGGATGTGGTCACGAGCCCAGGAGAGGCGCTGCAGGCGATGTCATGCTGTTAGTAAAAGCGCCCAGCTTTCGCAGCATTTTCCTAACGGATACGTTTATCGTACCTAGCACATTGACTTATGCGGCTATTTCACCTAGTGTTGCTTGTCTGTTAGGACTGACAACCCCACACAAAAGCCGCTGATCTTGCTCGTTAAATGAAGACTATCGACCATTTCGTTGGTTTGGCGAGAGTAATGCCTGTTATTTAGTATTGTCGGCACTCTGTTGTCAATGTGAATATCGGAATATAGAATTCCGTAACGATTTCCGAAATGGAATATTCCATGCGCCGAGCGCCAACTAACATTCCGCGTTCAAAGTCTGTTAAATACCGTCTTGCTGCCATAATCACGACCTAAACCTTTTCTAACTAATCACCTGAGTACAATTGGCAGCTCCACCAATGTACTGCCCTAAAGTGTTTGCCTCACGCGGAAAGGACAGCGTCGTTTGATGGTTGACTATCAGTGGGTGGCCGCAGACGATTCACAAGCACCTGAGGCCAATGAATGAAGGCTTACTGCCATTCATGTTACAACCAGCTCCCCTTGTTGTCGGCCTACAGCCTTCTTGACAACTCAGGAGCGCAGATAGGCACTTACAGGAATTCTCAGCAGTTATCACAAGAAAATCAGACATAGTGGCCTTAGGGAATCTGCAGCCACGGTGGGAAGTCCCACAACATGAAACAGTATGAGAGCAATACACTCCAGTCACTGCAAGACCTGAAACTTTGGGTCCCTGTACGAATACTGGTGGGTTTGGGTGAGATTTCAATTGAGACCTCTAATGAAATCGGTAAGACATAATGGGGAAAAACAGTAAAACGACCGAGCAGGGGCTATGGAGGGACTGATAATCAATCATTATTAATGACAGAAGTCACTGTGTCTTCAATGGGTGTTAGCTGGAGACCATGGAGTATCAGTCAATCAGTGAGTAATCATTTGAAGAGCAGTGAAAATTGAAAGGCAACTTTTTCGTTCTGTGGATTGATCAGGGGTCATGCTAAGCGGTTTGTATGCTCTATCCAAAAGGAATTCTAATTTTGCATTCTGGGGGCATGTCAGTCTATTGTTGACACAGTTTTCAGGGTTATAGTCGGATCCCTGCACTAATTCCGATGTCTCCTAATTTTGCACCCCATGGAGGGTAGTCTATTTCGTGTGTGGTATTTGAATCTTTAACCATCTAACTGCTTTTTCCTTGAGTCACGTCAGCCTGCAAATATTCTGTTGACGCCGCTCCTGAGACGCATATCAGTACAGACAATGGACGCCATCCGTGGATAACAAGAGTGTGTCAGCTGGCAGGTGGCTGCTGTGTGGAAAGGGAAGAGGACTAATTAACTGAGCTGTCGAGAGCGTCACCTCAGGAACACAGGACACGAAATACGAAGATATCTGGCTGTCATCTAGTTGCCACACGACGTCAAAGCAGATTGACAAGTTGTGCCAACATCGCATGTTTCCCACACCCACTTCTTGCTCTAAGACAAGTGGTGAATTGGTGTGGTTAATTCCACTCCATCTATCTTTTTTAATATCGCGGTGTTTCTATGACCAGTCAAATCTGCCCTGAGCTTACATTTCTATTGTTGATTTCTAGATGACAGAAATAAAATCAGTTTATCACATTTGATTTAATTTCGTACGTATCTTTTGCGTGCAGGGGCGACCTTATTTATTCATCAGTTTGCACTAATACCACACTTTTGGAGCCCAACATGGAGCGACATCATTTGCATTTCATTCCTCATTCACTTTATATCACTAAATTCTTAATGCCAAGTATGGGGCCATAGCTTATCAGTTCCGAGATTCAACAATGTATAGATCTATGTATAAAACTGCGCCTACATGACTTGTCTGCTATTCGAAGTTATGTGTTTGGCAGAGGGTTCATAGAACTACTTTCATACTACTTCTCTACCTTTAGACTCTCGAATAACACGGGTGGAAAATGAAACCCAAATCTTTTCATGGGACTTCCGATTTCTCTTATTAAATTACGGTGATCAATCTTCACTACGTGTGTGGGAGTCAATTAAATGTTTCGATAACAATGGGAAAGAGTTGCTGATTGAAAGTCTGGGAAAAGATTTCGCGACAATGCGAAATGAGCCGAACCTGTTTGAGCATTTTCGATGTTTTCCATATGTCCTATACGGTAAAGAGCTCATATCACACAATAATACTCTAGAAGCACACAAATAATGATAGAGCGGGTAGTCTCTTTGATAGATTTATTGCACCTCCTAAATATTATGCGAATAAAACGAAATCCTTGGTTCTCTGTCTCCACAGCATTTTCGATGTCAGGGTCCCAGTTTACGTTGCTCATAATTGTAAATCCAATGCTTTTAGGTGAATCCACAACGTTTAAATTTGTGTTATTAATCTTGTAACCCAAATTAAATGGAGGACCTCAGAATTTTTATTCCTTAACTTCATTTACCACTTTCTGCACAATGCAGATGTCTTGCTAAAGTATTATAGAATTCGTTCCAATATTCTGACGTCTTCACCAGAATCTAAATGAAGCCACCATCAGACGGCCATTGTGGTCTAGTGGTTCCAGGCGCTTCAGTCTGGAACCACGCCGCTGCTGTGGTCACAGGTTCGATTCCTGCCTCGGAAATGGATGTGTGTGATATCCTTGGGTTAGTTTTAAGTAGTTCTAAGTCTATGGGACTGATGACCTCAGATGTTAAGCCCCATAGTGCTTAGAGCCATTTTAACCATTTGATACCACTGTCTGCAAACGATCTAAAACTCCTGCTAAAATTATGTCCTAAATCTTTTATGTAAATTAAGAGCAGTTGAGAGCTTACATCACCTTCACGTCACTCCAGTTTCACGAAATGACTTTGTGTCATTTACTTCTAACTGAGACCATTGTGACAGGACATAAAGCATCCACACAGCTGATGATGATACTCCAAAGGCATGCGGTTTGAGTGGAAGCCGCTTGTGAGTTTTGTGTAAAAAGCCTTCAGGATATGTAAAATTATGAAATCAACTTCAGATCTTCCGCCGATAGCACTCATTATTTAGTACGATTTGTGTTTCAAAAAGAACCATGCTTTCTGAATCCGTATTGTCACGTGACTAGAGAATTTTTTAAGATATTTCATTAATAAATGTTCCACAACCGTACCGATAAGCGATGTTGATGATTTGGAGCTCTTTCTCTTTCATTATGTGACCCATACCACTTCCAAGCTATTAGGTACAGTTCCTTCGCGTAACCAGCTGTTGTGTATGATTGATAAAATGGAGCATACCTGCCTCAGCATACTCCGAATAAATAGGAGTTGATATACAGTTTTGATAAGAAGTCTTGCCTTTATTAAATATTGAAGTTGCTTATCGAGGGTACCAAAATACTCACGCCATTAGCTACTTCCAATTCGAACACAGGGTGTCTACTGCATCCTCTTTTGTAAAGGAATGTCAGTAAACCGTGGTTAGCAATTCTACTTTAGTAACACTATCGTCGGCAACATTGTCATTGCGTTACCAACTTAAGATTTTGATTTAGTCTTGCCCTGGTATAAATTACATTCAAAGGGTATGTAGATTTTCTGCCAGATTTCTAGACAGTGTTTCGTTGCTGAAACTGTGCGATGTCTAGTGCTCGGAAGACAAGATGGCGCAGATGGAACTTGTCGGATTATTTCAACTACCTGAAGAGGCTACACAAAAAATATTCAGCAATAATAGTAGTATGTAAGTAGTATCGAGAATAATATCAGGTGGCGAATGTGTTTCCTGGCCTGTCTGGGCGTACCATTTCAAACTATCAGAAATAAAAAACATTAAAGCAAACATAATACGTTGACATTACTTTTGACTGCTTCTGGATGTATAAAAAACAGCTCCTAAATTTACACTCCTTACACGTTTATATGACAACATTATGGCAAATGACCTATAAGCATTTATTGGCATCTGTGTGCCTAGTTTTGAAGTCCACCCCTTGGTGAACTCTCATAATCTCACTTAACACAACAATGTAAAGTAAGTTTTACTAAATTTAAATTATATACTAAGCCCTGATGTGATGCAACAGGGCCAAACTTAGCTCAGAGTGACCAATACGTGACGTAGGTGCAAAAAGTGAAAAAAAAAAGGTTTGGAGGAATTGTGCCTCAGTTGTATCTCGTTCCTGTCCCTCTTAGGGTGTCATGAAAAAGTTATTTACTGTTACCTTAACATATTTTGATTCTCTTTCCTTGTTCGAATGTCTACATTTATCCCAAAAAGTCCGATTTCCAACCTTTCGTGACGTAAAATCCATCTGGATGTAAAGAGGTTACACTTTTCAAGGTTGTTTTCTTATTTTTCACCTCTGAAGTTACTTTCAGCCAAGGGCCAACTGTATTGTTACTGTTATATAAAAACTGATTTGAGTTTTGGACAAAAGTGAGCTGTTGAAGAAGTGTTTGTATGGGTTGACACAAAACCATTACAACTGTTTCAGCTGCTGTTTGTGGAATTCTACTACAATTTGAGTTAGGAGGTACGCAAACATGGATAATATGGGTCAGTCTTGCTGTTGTCACTTAGGGGGCGTTAGGCGTATGGTTACTGACACTGGAGTCATTGATACTTTAATATGTACCAACTTAAATATGTTAGTTGTATTTCCTCACTCAACCTGAGGGCCAAAAGGTGAGGCAGAAGGTGCTGTAGGTGGTCACTACAGAGATGAAAGAAGCGACGAGGCTCAGCCGCACAGTGAGCATGCCCAACAAGTTGGCCACGGGGCGTCCAGAGGACACCTGCCGCGCCAGTAGCCTCAGCTCGCGGTGGGCGGCGCCGCCCACAGGCCGCACTTGCAGCAGCAGCTCCCCACACAGCTTCTGAGAGTGGATAGCTTCCGTCTCCACACAGTGGGCAGGCACTAGAAACAGCGTGAGGTGAACTAGGCTAAGAAATATACTCAAGTTCCCTTGCCACATACTTATATTACTTGTACCTATGATCGATAGTTTCGTGCCAAGTAAGTAAATCTGAAGGGTGGAAAACAGTGATACTGATATGAAATATAACACTAGAAAAAGCTCATGGGCAGAGGCAACCAACTCGGACAATTTTCAGAGTTTTGCATGCAGTTTTGCGAGAGATCGCACATAGCCTGGTGCACTCCATAGCATTCTAGGATGCCGTTGCAGATTCCCTCTGTTCACAGACTGTTCCTTCACAGAAACGTTGCCACAATATGCAGCATCATTTCTCATATCGCGAATGCAAACGTTAAGAAGTGAGAGTCTGTATCTGATCACAAACTGTACATTTGCAAATCTCAAAAGTGATAAAATGGTAGCAAGAAAACTGCCCACAGTAAGCGCTACACACAGGTTATAGTCCTGCTCTTTACTAATTGTGAACATTGGTGTGTAGAATGAACAACAGTAAAATAATAATAGAACCAACTGTAGTTTTACTATCTTCCCCTCACATGTGTTCACAGGACCGATATGAGTCATCAGAGCTTTGTCACATGATGCTATCAGCTTAATAATTGTCTCGTATTTTTCTGTATTGTTCCAAACATCTTGCACTATTGAAACGAGGGTCATTGCCAACGTACTCACTATGGCGAAAACAAAGATGACGTTCGCAACAGAGAATGTAGGTAACGGTCTGCAACAGAAACGCACGATAACATATGCACATATCATATGTGATATGCTGGCAAAGGTTACTGTAACCAGATCCGATTTTAATTTCTTCAGTGATCCAGTTTTTATATCAACCGTAAAAGGCATCAGACCAAACAACTTGCACGTGAAGTGGAATGGCTTGGTGGCCAATAAAAGTTTCTCAGTATTATCTGGCAGCAACATGGCACATTCGTTCACTGACATCACCTGAAAAAGGAAGAAGAACAAAAACTTAAATGCACAGTACTAATTTTTCACAATAATATTTATTTCATAGTCAGCAACGATCTGGCTTTCAACTTTCTAGGCCATCCTCAGAGAAACTAAACACACAACATTAGCGACAGTTTATAGCAGTACAAAGACTTTTTCTCCAAATGCGAAACACAAACGCAATGAATTTCACAAGTAAGCATTGAAGAAATATATTTTATATACTTTATACTGAAAAATTTAAAGTATAAGAACGTACAGATCGAAAATGATTCTAATTGAGAATTGGCATAGATTACCATGTTATTTAAACAAAACAACTAACGAATGGGTTGTATATGCAAGAAAAAGGGGTTCAGGGTGGTCTAAGGAGTCAGTAGAAGGTCAGAGAAGAATAACAAATAATTTTCAGCAGATATATTACCTGAAGTTAGGAAAAATATTTACTGGCTACTGTTACTTGGAAATTATACTGTCCGTCACAGGTGGTAACAAATGTAGACAGTCGGCTCTTGATTGCCTAATATATAAGCCACAATATTATCTATCTTACAAAATTCTTGCTAACTTTTTCAAATTCCACCTCTATATGTACATATAAGTTACCATTAAAAAGTAATTTATAGCTCACAATAGCTTTTCTCCTACAAAAGTGTGTTAATATTTTTCATTTCTTAGTTTCGCCTATGAGCGGAACAATAAGGTTCTACAAAGGTGTATTCATTCTGCATGTGGGCCCACTTTTAATGAGGCAGCATGACTGGGTAGTTGTCAACTGATGCACTAGCTTTTTCATGACCACTATAACATTGTAGACGTATATTTCTCCAGATAGTGATTTAGACGTTCTAAACTTAATTGAAATAGCCGCAAGTGTTCCCAAGTGCCAATAATCCTGCACCTTACCCCACCCACACTTAATGCATAACGGAGTTTTACCCCCACAGAAGAGTATAAGAGTATTCGAATTACGAGAATTGTCAGTAAAAATCAACATACAAGGAGGTGAGATATAAGTATGCTGAGAAACTATGATGTTGTTTCATTGTTGTCTGAAGCTACAGGCACTGGTATACTGCACGTCACGTTCACCTGACGTATCTAAAATTATGATCGTATGAATTGGACACACAAATAATGATATAGGTAACATGAAGGTAATGAAGCTGTGTATTCGCAAAGTAAACTACTCCAATTGATCGAAGAAAGAAAAGAAGCGAGTAGTGCAGCATTATTCACAAAGATATGTAATCATTCGGGAGTAAACTTTAGTTAAAGGGAAATGCCTGCAAATAAAAAAGTCACGATACAGAAAAGTAAACGGTTTCCTAAGGATAGATTCAGCACACATAAAATTAAAAATAACTTCAAATGAACTTAAAAGGTAAGATGTCAACATTAACAGTGTTAAGGGAACATCAGTGTATACCGAAATAAAAGTGAGGATTTGTGGAAAAACTGCAGGGAAACCACAGGGAAGAAACTGATTGCTATGTGGATACAAGAAAATAAAATAGCTACGCATTTGGAAGGCATGAGCGATCCATCATTAATATATGAGTTTGAAAGAACTTTACAAGACCGGCGATCAAACAGGTAAAATGACATGATTCACACTCGTTCGGAATTTCTAACGTCACTGCAGGAATTAGCAGCCAAATGACTTCCTAAAGTAATGTGTGAAATCTGCAGGAAAACCGTCGCACTTTCGGAAGAATATCAGCCACACAGTGCCTAAGTCAGCAAGGGTAAGTAAGTGCGAGAAGGAACGGACAGATGAGTCATCAGACTTGCTGTCCAGAAGAGTCGAAAACAATTTTCTGGATCTGCTACAAAGTGGAAGCAAAACTACGCCTCGGCAAAGTGGTGCAAGACTTTTGGTATTCCCAAAAATAAGTATAACATATAGGGAATGGCAGGTGACGACGAATCAGAGTGGAAGAGCAAGAAATAAGTGCCTGGGACAGGGACGCAATCAACTTCCCCATTGGTCAAGCTTCAGGGCAGAAAATCAATTAACAAATTAAAGGAAGTTTAAGGAAAAGGATTAAAATTTGGGACAAAGAGAGTCAGTAACATTTGCTGCTGACATAGCTCCGATCTGTAACAGAAATTTCTTATGTGATGAACTGTCTGTTGACTACCCAATTTCAACTAGAAGTAAATCAGAGAGAGATGAAGTTATGAAGGAGTAGCAGAAATCAGATTAGGGGCAATCGTAATACCAAAAATTGGTTATATAGTTTAGATTATGTGAAAGCTTTCTCTTAAGCCAAGTACACTAGTACAAAACATTTCTTAATTTGACGAGCAAATTTCTACAAAAGTTTATGGTGGGCATAGCACCTTATGAAGGTGCATCATGGACTGAAGGGAAACCGGATAAGAAGGAAATGGAAACGTTTGAAAGGGGGTGTACTGATGGACGCTGTAAATCGGATACACTGGTATCATAAAAATTTAGATGGTTCCTCACATAAACGAGAAAGCGAGCAATATTTAGCCAAACAATTAGAAGACATGATTGGACGTGTCTTTAGGCAACACAGAATATCCTCCATGTTACTATGGAATGAAATTCAAGGGGACTGAATGATAAGTATACACAGTTAATAAGTGATTGAGTGATCACACAAGGTGCAGATGTGACACTGAGATGAGCTGATTGTGACAAGCGGGGAGGTGAAGTTTCTCAGCCAGAGTGGCGATGACCTAAGAAAAAAAAAACTGAAATCTTAACACTTTTGTAGAAAATAATGGGACCTCCACAACAACTGTTTCATAACACTTTCCGACCTAGAGTCCATGTAAGTCGATTCTTGCTTAATGTCCCCATCATTAAATATTTCATCATTCAGTGAATTCCAATGAAATTCAGGCATTTAATAGTCGCTTTCAGAAATGAGGAAAACAACTGTAATGATAATTTTTAAATGTTATGAAAGGGAATAAACAGAAGAGTAAAATTAGCCTTGAGTGCTTTTGATAAACGGAACTGAGCTTTCAAAACGAAGATTCCAGTGTGAGCAAAACAATCAGTCTGCGTTACCAGTTTCGACTCACAGAAGTAAGACATGGAATTTGTTTGTGGAAAGCATTCAAGACTGAGAGCTGCTTCGCTAGGATATATATCTGACGCGTAATGCGAATTGCTACAAGAGAGAGAGAGAGAGAGAGAGAGAGAGAGAGAGAAGAAAGGTAAATGTGACGAAGAGAAGCAGAGACTTAATGCCGGTAGTAATAAAATTAAGTCTGTATCTCCGGAATGTAAGGGCAACTAGTGGATAGCTATTGGACTGACATTCTTTTTGCATCCAAAGATGTTGGCAAAAAGTGGGACGAAGAACTAATGGTCTGTGAATAGCTCCCATTAGGAAATATGGAAGAGCAACATATAAGAGTACCCCTGAAGATTATATTCCATGAAGGCTCAGAAATAGGAATTAAGTCAACAATGAATTTTAAATTGCTGGTCGTTGCGGTGATGTTGATTTTAATATGTGACAGACACTAGTCATTATGTAACACAAAATACACTGTCATATGAAGTCTGCTTTGATACTCCAAGTGTGACAGACAGTTTCACGAGCGACCAAGAAACTTCGTAGGCGCGCCAGGTAGAACGGATTACAATGTCAGCTAGCTTGAGTCATCAGGGAAACAGCTTGGTCCGAAGCGATTGCTCTCCTCCCGACAGCAAGCTATAGTCAGTGTGTGACGTCAGCAGCGTCGCCCAGGTGGAAGCCGTCTTATGTCATCTCGAGGTGGATGGTGAACTCTGTACCTGTGCAGTTCTTACATTGTCGATCTAACGGCGTAAAGGCAGACTTTATAAGCGGTATTGTATCCTATATTAGTTTAGTAATACGACTACACGATAATAGTTCACGTTTTGCTTTTCCACTCAGAAGAATTAATTTCACACCATTGTGACTAACTAAACCCAGGGTGGAGACATTGTTTTAGCCCAACTGCCACGTGTCACCACTTTTCATGTATAACACTATTGCTGACATCCGATTTGAGGCTGTGGAAGTGAATCCACAATCAAATTTTATAAATCCTTAGTCCGACAGCTTAAGATTGTACATTAATGTAAAATAGTTTGAGTGCAAATTATAGTTTATAAATGTGAACGCAGAACATGAACTGGATAAAAGTATCAGATGGTAAGAGCACTTCATGTCAGTTTGAATGACTATAAAACAACCGCTTGTGAATAAGTTTGAATTCGATTCTATTTTGACCAAATCATGAAGACTTGGACAGATAAAATATCTCATATGTATGAAAAATAACAGTAAAACCTAATAACCTAGATAGTGCCATACAGTCTCTGTCGCCATTTCAGTATGAGGTCATACACATCAAAAAATCCTGCTTTCACGCTCGCTCAAAGCGAATTGAACGCAAAACGTGACGGAGTCACGTGCGACATGTAAGCAAACGATATCAAATGCAGTGTATATACACATTACAAAAAGAGAAGAAGGATAGAGATCCTACCAGGAGCAAACCTCGATCTCACTAGCACCACTGATGGTTAACAGCAGACAGCATAAACTATGTGAGTGACAGTTAAGCTGCTACTTTAAAAAGAAAGGACTTGGAAAATTTGCATTATGTGCAGACTGTGGCTATGGTTTCTATTGTACATGTGCCTGTAAGTTCTTGTACATGTTTATTACTTCTATTGTGACCAACAGGTTAGATTAAAGGGTTCGATTTAAGAGATTGAAACTGGATCAGTAGTTAAAAATGTAGGATTTAGCTGAGTTACCGTTTTGTAGCTCACTCACTCGTTTCTCTCACTCGTTCACTAGAAAGTGACAGCTTACCTAGAGCCTTCACTTTTTTATCAACTATAAAATACTTGTCAGGTCTAATTCACTCAATTTCATTTAAGTTACCTAGAAAAATTAATGAAAATGAATATTTTTCTTGTATCACGTTGACCAATTTTCATAGTAATTGCTTTTTCCATGCTAAATTTGATCTTTAAGAAAATAAATAAAATGAATTGTGGTGAATATAAGAAACCTATTCCGTGATCAGTCATCAGCTTTTTATGAACTGGCGATTGTAAATGTTTTTTAAGAGAAGGCATATCTACAATTCTACCACATTCACAAGGAACTGTAGTTTTCAGGAAATATTTTTTACATTCTTCACAAGTACAATATCCATCTTTTCAATATTTATCTTTATAAAATTCTTTAATATTCTTTTTCACTAGACAGTCATCACTCTGCTTAGGCTGTTTCGTATTGACCATTTAAAGATTATAAAATTTATTTGGGATGAGTTCATTCCCAAAAACTGCAAAAGAAACACTTTTTTGGACTGCACTGACCCCATGTACAGATTGCTGTCCTTCGATCTCACAAAATATTAACCTATTTTGAAAAAAAAATTTAATCTACATAAACAGAGCTAATCAAAAATGAGAATTGGATATTATTTCCTAATTGTCATAATAAATTTTTCGGTTTTTATTTCGAGTTCATTTCTGAAAATACATCAAAATGAAATGCAAACACGATTTTAAGATTTCATTAACTTTTTCTAATGTTTCATTCATTTATAGTTAAAAATTTCCAGTAAGTAGTGTATGCTATGGATCGTAAATTAATGTTTTCTTACCATACAATGTTACCTACGCTAAGGTATGTGCAGTAATTTTTTCAATGAAAGCTGCACAAAGTTTGATAGTTGTTTTCTGTGAACTTACAATGTTCTTTTTACGATTCATATTAATCACATATGTATGATAGTTCACTATGAAATTATACGGAGCTATGACAGTGTCTGATTCGAATAGTGTAACTCATTTAAAACTTAGAAATGCATTGTATGATTTTAGAAAATTGTTTGGATGATTAACACTCCACATTTCCTGTGGAAAAACTTCTATTCCTCCATTTTTCCAGTATGTAGTCTGTAGATTAACGTGATCGTATAATGAAGAGTCAAGAAAGTGATTACTTTTAAGATTTGTCTAAAATTAAACAAATACGAAATACGCAATAACAAATTCGCTGAGTTTTTGTAGTTTGTGATATCAAGTTCCAAATTCCTCTTACCACTCAATCCTGCAACTTCTACAGGTCGTAGATCATAAAAAGATATTGAAGTATTTGAATTTTTCAGATTATTTTCTTGTTGTTGTAACTCGAAAGTTGGTTCATGTTTAATAATTGGTACACGATTTTCCATCAATTCTATTACAATGTTTCCTTCCTTGGGGAATGTATCTTTAATTTTAACTCTAGCACCATTACAGTCAGGCCATCTAAGAATTGCATGTGCAGAACTAGAAGACCTAGTAAAAATTACTGTTAAATCTCCTTCTCACTCTTTATTTTTCCATTATTAATGATATGTCCTTTCAAGCTTATTTTACCAGTAACAGATGAAGTCTAACATAACACAGCTGTTGATGAAAAAAGGGATGTTCGATTCTAGATAAAATTTTATTTCCTTCCTTTATAGCCACAAAATCAAACAGGTTGCCACTTAATACCCAATTAATTTGTATTATCTTTTTTTTAAATTTTGTATAATCTGATTCCGATCCATCTGGATTTGCTACAACAATTCTAATGTTCACTTACAATTGTGCACAGTTTGGATAAAGCCATCCATAACCAATATTTATTTCAATATCTGTTTATGGAATTAGTAAAATTGTTAACTCTGGATTTCATTCATGATTTATAGATGAGAAAATTAACTAATCATTTTTAATACAACTGTTACAAATGCACCATTATAGTCAATCAAATTGTCATTTTCATCACTTATAGTAATTTTTAAATCTTCAATAGGATCAAAAATAACAATATCTACATGGCAATTTGGTTCATAAATTATTGGTCTTCGAAACTCAGCATTAGGTTTAAATTAAGCAAAAATATTAGTTTCTCTATGAAAATGATCATTATGTTTATCAACATTCCATCAGCCAAATTAAAATTTATATCGATTAATTCGAATAGAATAATTTTAGGAACTTGTTTAGCGACAGTCTTTTTATTAGCTTCAGTAATTTGGTTATTAAATCCTAGGATAATTGCAGCATTTTCTTTTTTATGTCTTTATACAACTTAACATGACTCTCAATAGCCATTGCATTTCAAATTTCATCAGCTGTGATATAAATAGAATTTTTTGAATGAAAATTCTTTCTAAATTTCTTAAACTATACTGACGTATAGCAACTTCAGTAGTTTCTCCATCACAATTCAGTTTATTATTTTTCGATGCAATATTTGAAGTTAAAAAAGTGGAATAAAAGCTAACTAATTAAACATTCTTATAAGTGTCTCTTATTGGAACACTTAATCTTTTTTAAAGAATAGTTTACTTACCACTTGGTTGAAATAGGCATTCCATTGCATTGATAAAAATTTATTTAAATAAATGAGACACAGTCGAGAACTACATCGCATAGCTTGGGAACAAAAAATAAGATTTCCAGAAAAACATTAAAACTGGTAAGCTATTATTGAATTCTGTTTGATGTGTTGTCATACTACCAAGTGACTGTGGAAAAATTACTTTATTAATTGGCAATTATATTCAAGCTCTATTACTGTTCAATTGGAATAAAATAAATAATTTGTATGTTTATTGATAAAAATTCGATCAACCAAAATATCAAGAGTGTATAAGGAGATGTAACAAAATTGAAGAGAAGCAGAATGAAAAAATTGCTACTTTTATTATTAATGAAAAAATTATTCCATTAAGTCAATAATTCAGTAGTAGTATTGATGACTTCATTCTTGCAAATCCAGATTTTGTTAGAGGATATTTCAGTAGAAGGAGACACAAAGGAATAGAGAGTTTATATTTAGCTCAAACTTATTCAAAAAAACCAAACCAATTAGTAAGAAATAACCTTATTTTTTAAATAGTTTCAGATTAGATGACACAAATTCAAGTCATATTTATCATGAGTTAGTTGGTGGTGATTTAAAGTTTGATAAATTTTAAGACATCTGCAGTAAATGTTGGAATGATCTATTTGGATTTTTTAAGATAGTCATGACTAGAAAGCTGAATGAAAAAGTTCAGAAATAAAATACAGTATTTCATTCAATATTAATATTTTTATCCTTATTAAATGAGTACTATAAAACATGATATTGGATAAATGTCAAGCCACAGTGATATTTTGCCTGAACACATTAACAAATTTAAATTGCCACTTGGTTGTTTAAAACAATATTAAAAATAAGAAAAAATTGAATCAAGGTTTTGTGGATATTATAATAATAGTTCATGGTCTAGTAATGAAGCTAAATTTGGAACTGATATATGCTGTTGTCATTTTTTTCAACGATTTATATTTACAATATTTCATCTATTTAAATTTTATAAATGTAATAGGTAATCAAGATACTGGCTAAACCAGTTCCTGCTGGTGCAAGAATGTTAAGGATAACATCAGTTCTTTAAAAATAATTAATTTTTTTATCTGTATTGGGAGTTTGGAAAATATGACCCAGAAGTTGTTGAAAAAGCTGAATGAAGTAGGACGAATCCTGAAGAATTGAATTAACAATTCAAGTTTTGTAAAAAACAACCATGAACAGAATATGAAAAGCACAAAGGAGACGATTAACGAGTTATTGATGCCACTGACAAAGTAAAAGATGAATCATAGGATTAGCTGGTAATGTTTTGAAAGCTCTTGAAGAAAATAGAGTAATTGGAAATAAAATGGTTCTTTATCATCAACATCCCTACCTAGACAGAATTTGGAGATATCTCACCAATTACAAACCCACACTACTGGTCTGAGGCTAATCCTAGTAAGTATGACATTACATTAAATGAATCAGAAATTCAAGCTCCATTGAATAAGATATGGTGTTAAAAAACAAAGGAGATGTAGTCTGACATAGAAATAAAATGTTTAGAAAAACATTAGTGAAAGGATGTTACAGTATTTTGATCATACTGAAGATCCAGCTTTTGGATTAAAACTTGTAATTTGTGGGGTATTTTGCAGTTGATTTCGATGGCGATAAATTAAAAGTTAGTGGAAAGAATACAAATGCACAGATAGTCTAATGTATCTTCTAACTAAACATCAAATAAGTGTGGATGCTATGGCTGAAAAATTTGATTCTTATTATATACCAAATTACACAGATACATTGCACCATCCAGGAATGACGTATTCTGAGATTAGCTCAGACAAAATAAACTTGTGTAGATGTAAAGATTACACTAACCTGATCAAATATATTATTGACATCTTTTTCCATCAGATTGAGATTCTTCAAATTATTCAGATGCAAAACCGGTGAAGGTTTAGTTTCAAAATTTACAGATAAACCGGTTGAATATGTTTGGACGAATGATGTTAGACTGAAGCAATAGATTAACAGTAATTCATGGTGAGGACTTAGCTCGGTATAAAAATTATCATAATGAAAATTGGGAATAACGCTGATATTAACAAACAGATTTAGTGATTTTATTATAAATAATGCCTACAGAACACTATATTTGATTACATATTTGCATAATTTATCACTTACGTTATGTAAAAGTGAAAATCATGGAGAAAGTCTACTAATTTGGGCTTTACATAATTTACCAATGTCAGAGATGCATCTACCAGAATGTAATCACTGCATACCATTTAATAATTCGACGAAAGACTAGTACATAGAGATGAGGGAATTAAGTAGCTGAAGCAAATGTGACAGTATGTCACTTAAATATTGACATTTTTATCGGCTGTAAACAGTGAACAATATTGTGAAGTGTTAAGGGTGAAACAAAAATTATTTGTAAACACTTAATGTAATATTTATAAAAGATACAGTTAATGTTCTTGAAACAACTGATATGCAGCGATAATTTAAAAGTAGCATCTTTATTTAAAACATATCTATGAAAATAAAAAAGGATTGTTAAGAGACACGATTGTATGGCTGAGGAGGAAGAACGTACTTTATGGTACTCACACTGTTTGTTTCACGATATGGAAGGCAGCCATTGAGCGGCTACACATATTTTATGTAAGTTTTGCTAAAATAAACTAATTACTATCATTACAAAATGAATTTCTTTGTAATAGTTATCAACTCAAATGGTCCCAGTGGCTAATTATTTCAATAAGCATTTTTTCAGTAATTAGCACTGCAGGAAGCTCATCTTCCGATGCAGCCTCTGGTCGGCCATTACGCGCTCAAGTATTAATTTATTTTTTGAAGTGTTAACAGTTACTGTAAATGCGGGAGATTTAGTTGTAAGAACCTTTTTAAATTGCAACAGTTAATTAATTTACATTAAAGTTTATTTTTTAAATTATACACATTCCAAGAGTTCAGTAACTTTTATCGTGGCCACTCCATGGCAACAATCGAAATACTCTCAAGCCTTGCTTTGGAATCAGTAAATAGAAATTAACAAAATTACATTCAATTCAGTTAATGGCAACTATATTTTAGTCATCACATTCAAAATCTAATGTTGGTACATGAATAACAGCAGCTCTTCAAGAACCTGTTTCATATTTACTTATGCATGTAAGTAAAAGTGATAAGAAAAGATAATATCCCTGAGTGAAAGAATCATACTCAAAGAAAAGAAAAATTCACCTGATAAATTACATATATATATATATATATATATATATATATATATATATATATATATATACGAGGGTTATTCCAAAAGTAAGGTCCGATCGGTCGCGAAATGGAAACGACTATGAAAATCCGATAAAGCTTTGCACAGATGTGTTGGGTAGTGTCTCTAGTATAACCCCAGTTAGCATCACGTCGCTCTTCTCATTTCTGAGCTCGCAGTGAGTGCGTAAAGATGTCTAGAAAATAGTGTCTGCCGCCAAGTACGAGGGCCTGGTGAGAAATTTCGCCTGAAGCTATGCAGCCAACATTACATACTGTCGTGCTGTTTCGTCGTCACGACAATTCTCAGCCGCATTCTGCAGGGGCAATGAAGATGCTCCTGCATCGTTTTCAAATGGAAATGTGAGATTACCCACAATACAGTCTGCAATTGTCTCCCCCTGAGTTTCATCTCTGGTCACATGAACCGCTGTCTTTGAAGACAACATTTTGACACAGACAACGAGGTGTAGGCCAGCGTGGAGAATTGGCGGAAAGCACTGGCGGCTGCCTTCTATGATGAGGCTATTGAAAAGTTGGTACAACGCTATGACAAAAGTCTAAGTCAGAACGGCGAATATGTAGAGAAGTAGCTGAAAGGTGTAGCTAATTGTTACAAGTAAAACATTTCTGATGTTCACTGTGGTTTCAATTTGGCAATCAATCGGACCTTACTTTTGGAATAACCCTCATATATATATATATATATATATATATATATATATATATATATATATATATATATATAATGTAACACATACATCTCCTATCATGACCATAAAGAATCAGTGTGTAGATATCAAGCTTTTCAAGAACTTCAATTAGCTGCAAAAGAAACAATGTACTGTTCAGATGCTAGTTTGAAAAAGAAAATTGCAGCTAGTGATGTTAGAGGAATAATATATGGAAAAGAAAGATTAGGAATGGGTTTCGATGTTGATGAAAATGGTTGGCGATTATAAACATAACATCTAATAAAATTTATAGTTTTTAAGTGAATGTAATGCATGGTACAACACACAAGATCACGAACAACATACAGTATAAAATATGTATCTGGAACTACATTTATAATTTTATGCAGGAGAATGGCAGGTCACCAAGATGATGATAGAAAAGGAAATGAGATATCAATTTTAGCTCATAATAGAAATTCAGAAACTGAGAAATCTAGAACTGACCCTATAAGATCTGCTATAGTTTCATCAGGGGAAGAACTTACAATTGAAGAGCAGAATGAAATAGAAAAATACAATAAACCAGTTTTATTGACTGTGATTTTAGCATTTATTTACAGTCATGAAATAACAAGAGATCAAGCTAAAGAATGAAAAGTTAGAAGAGATTATTACCATAGCCATATGCAAACTCCAAAATACAGTGAAAATGAAAAAAAGAGAAATAAACTGAGAAAGAGAATAAGCCTTAGTAAGCAAAAGCTATTTAATGAAGCTTTTGTGGAGTTATGTAAATAGAAATATAAGAATTATTAATTCTTATAAGTTTTTTATCTATATAAATGAACATTTTTTCTGTTGATTATAATTTGGTACCAAGTGGAAAACTAAACGAAAATCTATTAAAATTTAATTAAATAATGGACAATAACATAGTATTGAACCATGAACTGATGTACAAAAAAAGAATGGTTGAGATAGTGTCAAAACATCCAAAAACTGATGTAAATTTACTTGTTGTATTAGGTATTCCTGGTTGAAAAAGATTATTGAATACCTAACGAAAACGAAAGGAGGTAAATGACTACCTCAACATGTAGATGCTGATACCCTGAGCAGTGGAAATACACGCCCAGTGGGTTTCCCAAAGCTGGCTGCTTTCACCACAGCTTAGGGGCCCAAACTGCTCCACCAGACTTTGTTATGGAGTACTGGAATCTCTTTGAGGAGGCCACCTTTCAATATAGTCATGAACTTGGTGACAAGGAAGGTATTGGATGGTAGTGGTTATTGGATGGGGGAAGGAGGAAATGAGAATCATTTGTTATGATGATGAAGCAGTAATGCTGCCCGACAGTGAAGATAGCCTGTAGAAACTTTAACAAACTTTTTGTGTGGCGGCCAAAAACCTAAATATGGTCATATCCACTCAAGAAACCAAATGTATGACGACATCTATGGAACCAATTAGATAGAAACTAGAAGTGGATGGAAAAATTACTCGATGGGTAATGACACTTTAATATCTTGGTATTGAAATGTCCAGCAGTGGAAATATTGAAATGAAGCTAGAGAACAAGTATTAAGAGCAAATAAAGTGGCAGGGTGTTTAAGTGATATTATTTGGGAAAACAAGGGTATAGGAAAACGTGAAAAGACAAGCATATTGTAGAAAGTAGTGAGAAAAGTTGTGACTTACACAGCTGAGACAAGATCGAAAACATCAAAATCCAAGAGCTTCGGAAACCAGGGAAAACAAAATCCTGCAGGGAAGATACTGGGAGACTGGGAGAACTGAAAACATTAGAAAAGAATGTAAAGCGGACACCATTAATAAGTGGGAATATAAGAGAAAGTATGAATGGAAGGAAAGCATAGACAGAATGGATGAAAGGAAGACTGTGAAATTCGTAAGAAATAAACTACAAACTGATAAAAGAAATCTTGCTCGTCCGAGCAAAAGCTGGAGCGGGAACCTCAGGTTAGACCTGTGGATACTGAAGGAAACAGGCCTTAGCCATCGAAAACAAGGGAAAAAAATATGCTGGAGTGCGAACTCTCCTTTATTGCACTACATCGAAAATCACTCTGAGCCTCTGCAGTAAGCAGGGTGCCACATCGTAAAAACCCTGGATTTGTGGTGGAACTTGCTCCACATTCCAGTGCACACACTACACGAGTCCTGGACAACTTCTTTACCCGTGGACCTATGTTGAAAAGACGTTCCATAGCTGCATGAGCAATGGTACGGATTGCTAGTGAACTGGAAGTAGATGGGAACTCATGCACCTGACACAACATGACGAGTAGCCTCCAGATGGTAAGAGGCGGTTCTCTAGTCTCAAGACAGAGACTGGATATGTGGTTACTCCTGTAAGCGCCCATGGACAGCCTAAAACTCTTATGGTGTATAGCGTCAAGGATGTTGAGATAAGAAAGCCTTGCTGATGCATATACTGTGTACCCATAGTCTAGGCGTCATCAACGAAAGCCCCATAAAACAGGAGCGGACATCCCCTCTACATTTCCCAGGACCTCTGGCTAAGATACTTCAAGATGTTCAGTGCCTTCTGGGCCTTTGCCTTCAACACCTTTAGGTATGGTACCCACGACATTTTGGAGTCAAATGTGAGGCCCAGGAACCTCACAGTGTTTAAAATTGAGCATTGTGTACCACATAAACAATGATAGTGTATTAAAAGTACGACTCGAATAATTAAAATGAAAACACACAACACTTTTCTACTGAAAACTCAAAACCTATGTTTGCAGGCTATTGCTCCAACCTCTGCGCTGTAAGCTGCTACTGACGAGTCACTGTTGCAACACTGGAAGAGAGGAACAGAAAAACACAAAATCGTCCACAAGTAAGGAACACTGTAGAGGACATCCTATAGCAGATGTGATATTGTTATGGCTAAGGCAAAGAGGGTAAGACTTGAAACAGTGCCTAAGCAACATAATTCTGCCGCTCAAAACGATCAGACAGCACAACACCAACTCTGGGGCTAAAAGCGCTTAGACAGAAAGGATATTATGAGGTTTGGATGGTGGCCACGGAAACCCCACTGGTGCAGCTGCCATAAAATACTGTGTCACCAAGTAATGTCGTACACATTACTAATGCCAAAGAATGCACGGATACTTTGATGTTTACATAGAAAAGCCTGCTGGATAGGTGTCCCTAGCAGGGTCAGGTTGTCAACAGTGGATGGAAATCTCTGGAATCCACACTGACACTGGCTAAGGAGTTATCAATTCTCGAACATCGAGACTAGACGATAGTCAACCATTTGTTCCATGATCCTTCCTGCACAGATCGTTAAGTCGACGCCCTGGTGACTTCGGTCCTTTACTGGCCTTAGGACCGATATCAGTTGCCTCTCTCGACGACCTGGGAACATGACCTGTTTGCCATATCAAAACAGTCTAGGAGGATATTCTTCGATGCCACTGCCAAATGTCGAAGCACGTCTAAGTGTGGGAAACATGCGTGTATATTGACCATGAGTTATCAGACGTGGTTGTGATCAGGTGCAGTACCATGAGTCTCAGATTCTGTCGAATACAGCTCCAATATTGAGAAAGGGTACTTGTAAGACTCAGAATTGTTTGATCTGAAGTTCAATTTGCCTCTCTGTGACCGCTGGCTACTGGCCGGTATCGGAAGTAGTTGTAAAATGCACCATCACCGTCTGGGCGTTGTTCAGAGACACCATTGTTTCAGCACTGTTGGTAGTGGTAAACGTCTTTAATTAGCATAAATCCTGTAGATAGATCCCCTACATTTTTGGAAAAATTGAAACGGGTGACATAGTCTAGGAAAGCTTGCCATGAGCTTTTCTTGCTCTTCTTCGACAAGTGGCTTCTCCCTTACATCCTAGAGTAGTGTACCCAAAGAGTTGTCATTTAAAACAGAGCGTTGAGTTCAGTTCATAGCACCACATGTTCCAGCGAAGAAAACCTACTTTGATATTCACCGGGAGTTTAATGCCACTCGGAATAAGTAACGCAATGGAGTTTTACCAGATCAGCATCCATCTGTTTATTGACACACTATAAGACTAAAAAACAACGCTTCATATAGGAATCATCCGAACAGAACGGAAATAGTGGCGGATGGGAGTTATCTTACTGAAACTTAAGCCCACGATGGTTTGCTATGAAGGACAATAAAATAGCGAGTAGAATATAGTCGACAATTCGCTGTTCTGTAAGGGTGCCACGCCACGTATGACTACAAAAGGAGTCTTCCTATGACAAGAATAAGCATCCCAGACCATCAGTCGTGATTGTTGAGTCACATGTTGGGCGACGTGCAGGCTGGTATCCCGCTGATATTTGGGGCGTCTTCTGAAAGGGCTTTGCTGGTCATCAGAAGTCAGACTAAAGAGGAAATCATCACTGAAAACAATTACACTACGGTGAATGACATTGCTGGCCGAAGATGTGTCTAGAGATGCCATGGATACCAACGTGACTGAGCCCACCATGTGGCCTGCAACCAGAAGAGATGATCTGTGATGCCATTTATTTTCATAGTAGAACACCACTGGCTGTCATCTGCGGCACCTTCACAGAACAGCTCTTCGTTGACGATATTCTACATTTCCCAAAAAAAGGCGATATTTTGTACTGTTTATCCTCGTGTTTCTTTAACCCTACCTTGGCCAGCAGTTTCGCCAGATCTCTCCCTAGTTGAGAACGATTGAAGCGTTACGGGCAGGGCCCTCAGAATACCTCGAAATTTTTACGATCTTAAGCGCCAATTGGACGTAGTTCGTCACAAAAACCCTCAGAAGGACACCCAACAATTCTATCAGTCAGTGTCAAGTCAAATAATTGCTTACACAAGGGCCGGAGGTGGACCAAGGAAATGATGACAAGTTCAATTTGCAAAGCTCTCTCACTTCAATAAATCATCCAATTTTTCTAAAATCATTTGTTTATCTATACATATACATCGTATCTACATATGTTTGCCGCAGTAGGATAGCATCTTCGTGATACGTCGTTTTTTGTGTCTTAGAGTGTCTTTCGCACATTCAGGATACATTCTACAGCCAAGTAACCTTTCAATTCTTCCTGAGTAATTTCAACAATATGTCTTCGGGACAGAAAACCTTTGCAGTAGACCAAGGCTTCATATTCAATAAAAACAACACCACATTGCTGACTGTAGTCCAACGAGCACGTATGTCCGTAATAGCTATTACGAGACCAGTTAAAGGCGCTGATATATTTGTAACACAAAGGTTACTGGATTGGAGCAGTTTTGGGCTGAATATGACGTAGTGTAACGTCGAAACTGGTTGCCTAGAAATAAACCTATATAAGGGCGATTGGTGTTGTTTTTATTGAACGTTGAACAGCCGTAGTCTCATACTCCACCAGAAGATGAAGTTACATTCAAAGCTTTATGTCGCTCCGTTTCAATGGCGCATTTCCCAAGGCATTTAGCTTTCTGCAGCTTCAGAGAAGGTTGTGAACTACAGATTTCAACCAACAGTGTTCCATTGCCCAATCACTTGACTAACATTGAAGTGCGAGTAAGTGCTCTAAACCGTTTTGCATACAGAGACGCGAAACTTCCTCAAAACCGACATCTTTTTTTCACTATTATAAACACATTCTTATTAGCAGCAGGCATTCTGTTACTAGTACAAATTGTTTTGGAAACCAATCTCAGTCAGGATGATGGGCAATACAGGCGCTATTGTTGGACTGGTTTTTAGTATTAGCAGTCCGCCTATATTGCAGGGGAAAGGAAGTGAAAATTTCGGGATATACATCAGAGTCCCACGGAAAGCTAGGGAATTTAGGGGTTACCCAGACAGAGCTCCACACGCTTAGGTAAGTATTACACAACGGAGGTGCAGCAGGTACCCCAGAGGTTGTCCGCTAACAACTGTTTCAATAAAAAGAGCCATATATCCCACTGGTGCGCAGAGCCCCTTGGGATTAAGGCGATACATTTTGGAAGTTTTCATCATCCTCACGATCAGGGCAGTCAAACAAAGATCTTCAATCCTTGTGGTACACGAAGTCCTGCTACCGCACGTTACAGATTTTACTGAAGCGTGCCCAGAACTTACAGTGACAGACGACGGGCGGTGATTACCGGTGCTCAGCTCAGGAATCCCAGGGTTACGAAACATGTACCCAGCCAAGGAATGCAGAAGCCCTGAGGGCTACTTACACGAAATTAAGTTATTGTAGGACTCGTATTTTCGTTACAGATCGCTGTGTACCTGTGGTCTATGGGCACCGTCTTTGATTAGTTATCAAATCGTTCTCTGTCATACGTTCTGGACCCGCCACAGCTTACATTCTGAAAAAAAAAAATCATCAGTTTTGACAGTCAAATACTACCAGCATAAGAAGTCGTCCCCAGTCTCGAAACGACAATGATAAAGCGGGTGAAGGAGTGGACATTGGTTAAGGGCACTCTCTTTCCCTTGGGGTGGGGAGGGAGAACAAGGAATGATCAACGACATGAATATCCAGAGAGCAATGGAAGTCACTCAACTAAAGACACATAACGTCTATCCACAGGGCATATAGCCTGTAATTGAAAAAGTGTAATGATGATCTCTTCACTGGCAAAAAAATTCCAGAGAAGTTTCCTATTCAGATAACCGAGAGGGGATGCCAAATGGAGGTGACCATGAGAGAAAGATTTAGTAAGCAACGAAAGGACAATAACCTACGACTTGGAGAGTGGAAAGTCAGTAGCTTGAACGTGGAGGGAAACTAGAATAACTGAAAAGGAAAAGTAAAGGTCAGTGAAGTCTGATGGAAAGGTTACAAGGATTTCTGGTCTTATCAGTATAGGGCAATATCAACAACAGCAGGAAATGACATAACGGGAGTAGGATACGTTATGAATACGAAGGTTGGGAAGAGAGTGAGTTACTGTGAACGGTTCAGTGTTATTGTTGTTCTCATCAGAAGTAGTTAGCAGAGAATATGCGCTTGGTACTAGGAATGAGAGAGGAAAGGCGCTAATTGAATTCTTAAATAAATTTCAGCTCGTAATAGCGAATACTCTGTGCAAGAATCACGAGGTAAAGGTCAGGAAATACAGAAAGTTTTCAGTCAACTACATCATGGTCAGGCATAAGATGCTATATTAGATACTGGTTTGTAAGACGTACCCAGGAGCAGGTATAGACTCAGATCACAACGTAGTAGTGATGAAAGCGGTCTGAAGTTTAAGAGATTAGTCAGGAAGAATCAATACGCAAGGAAGTGGGACACGGAAGCATTAAGTAATGACGAGATACGCTTGAAGTTCTCTAAATCTATAGATACAGCAATAAGGAATATAGAAAAGTTATAACAGCCTTCAGTGAAATAGAAAGAAAGGATAATAACATTAAAAGTACAATGGGAAATCCACTATCAAATGCAGAGGAGATAGTGTATAGGTGGAGAGACTACAATGAAGCGTATGTGAGAGGGAAGACCTGCCTGATGTGATAGAAGAAGGAACAGGAGTCGATAGGGAAGGGATAGAGGAGCCAGTAATAGAATCAGAATTTAAGAGAGCTTTGGAGGACAAAGATCAAATAAGGCAGAAAGAATATATAACATACCATCAGAAGTTCTAAAATCATTGAGGGAAGCAGCTACAAAACGATTATTCACATTAGCGCGTTGAAAGCATGCACCTGGCGATTTACCATCTGACATTCTGAAAAATATCATTCACACAATTCCAGAGACTGCAAAAGCCAATAAGTGCGAGAATTATCGCACAATCAGCTTAACAGCTCATGCATCCAAGTTTATGACAAGAATAATATACATAAGAATGCAAAAGAAAATTGAGGATGTGTTAGGTGACGATAAGTTTGGCTTTAGGGAGGGTAAAGGCACCAGACAGGCCGTTCTAACGTTGCGATTGATAACTGAAGCAAGGGTAAAGAAAAATCGAGACACGTTCGTACAATTTGTCGACCTGGAAAAAGCGCTCAACAACCCAAATGATGCAAGATATCCGAAATGTTGAGGAGAATAGGGATTAGCGACAGCGAGAGATGGTGACGTGTACAAGGGCCAAGAGGGAATAATAAGAATGTAAGTCCTCGGATTAATAAATGAGTAAGACAGGGATGTTGCGTTCCGTCCCTGCTGTTCGAACTATACATCGAAGAAGCAATTACGGAAAAAAAGTTCACGAACTGAATTAAAATTCAGTGTGGATGAAATCCCTGAACCAGCGAGACAGAGCGGATTAGGTTATATTTGGGGAAAGGAGCCAAAATAAGTTGCTGTCAGTTACACTCAACATATAAATTTTATTATTTAAAACACAGAATAACATAAACAAGAATTAAAAACTCTCAAGGTTTTAACCACAGAGCTCCTTTGATTTGATTTATATCGGCTAAAAGCCACATATGAAAATCCAGAACCCAAGGCCTGAGCAAAGAGTTTAGGTGCAGGAGTTCTTCTGCAAATTTCGCTTCTTTAAAAAAATTCTTTTTCTTGAATAAAAATAGGCTGAAGAGCTTAGCTTAAGTCTCTCCCACCGAACTCGGCTGAAGGCCATACATTAAGCAAGAACAGTGTTATGACTTAAGGTCAAAGCAAAGATTTTCAATGAACTCTAAATAGGCTGAAACTTGACTGAAGGTCGCACATCAACCAAACAATTTAACGGCTTAAAGCCTAGGAAGAAGAGCTTTCAATTTAACCGGCTGAAGGCCTTAGCTTAAAACATTTCATGCAAGTTCGGCTGAAGGCCTTAAACTAAAGAATAACAATGTTATCACTTAAGGCAAGACCAAGAGCTTAAATTTTTCAATTTAAAAGAGATCAAAATTCGGCTTAAAGCCACATACCATGTCAAAACAATGTTACTGCTTAAGGCCTAGGAAGAAGAGCTTTCAATTTGAAAAGGCTGAGGGTCTTAGCTTAAAACATCTCATGCAAACTCGGCTAAGGGCCTCACACCCAAAAAGATTACAGTGTTATAACTTAACGGCAAGAGCAAGATTTTGAATTTTCAGTTTAAGAGAATTTAAAACTCGGCTGAAGGCCACACACCATGAAGAAAACAATTTCACAAGAAAGAGAAAAATAGCTTACAATCTTAATAAGCTAAAACTCGGCTGAAGGCCACACAGAGTACTTAAGACGAAAAGGAAGTCACTATGTAAAACACAAGGAGCGGGGCTCAGAAGGTTCCAAGGGTCGGCCTGGGAAGTAACACTAACACACGTTTAAGTGAGACAGGCAGCCAGACCGACAAGCTCTTAATCGGAAGGCAACACAACCAAGGGATGGTTCACGACCGACCGACAATCTGCCCCATTTCCAACGGTCGGATCCAACTGCACAAATAATGGAAAATATTGGCCGATGAAGAGTAAACCGAGATACGAATAACTTCAACTAGGCCTCACCAAGATCAAGGTATCTCTCATCACTGAAGACGAGCATAAAAGAATCCGAAAACACAAGTCACAACTGTGAAGTCACTACTGGAGGTTGCAGAGTCTAGGCAACAAAACACACGACTTGTTATCACACGCGCCATGGGCTGAGAAAACGACAACCCACAAATAACGAACGAATCGTTACAGTCGAGTTTTAAGAACAGGTAACTAATTACACAACTTGAGGATCCTGCTTCGGAAGAAAGCGAAAAGTCGCTCGCACACCTAGCGCCTCCAGATGGAACAGCGCGTGCCCGCCGCCAAAAGCCCTGGACTGGCTTCGCGCTACGGAGACTGCGTCGCTGCTCAGTTCCAACGAAACAACAAGGTCGCACCACATCCCGACTCGGAAAATGGTGTTCGTCCTGAGGATCCAAGATGTCGTCGACTGAGACGACCAGCCGATGAACCGACCAACGGCCTTCCGTCTGCGACGACCACGGTCCCAGCGTGTACTCGCACTGTCTGGCTTCCAGCTGACTGCCAACTCATTGCTCCAAGACCCACTGCTCTCCTGGTCCAACTGAACTGACTTCCTTCGAACGGACGACGTCCAGAAGACACTGGCTCGGACCCAACCATGCAGAGGGAACACAACCAACATCTCTGCACAGGGAGGGATCCTACCCAAATACACGTCGTCGATGAGACGAGCGACCGAACGACCAACCAACGGTCGTCCCCCCTGATACTGGCTGTGCCGACCTCACTGGGGCTCCGTCCCTGATTGCACTGCTGCTGCGTCCCGACCGCCCTCCTGGTCCAACTCACTTCCAGACACACGACGCCCCAGAAATACTATCGGTCACTCCAGAGATGGTACGACAGTGCACTTATCGACACGCGCTGCTGCTGCCACTCACGGTCAAGTAAGGCAGGTAGTTCGTGACGCCAGTAAATAGAATAAGAAAACGAGGAGGGAGTACCGTAATAGAAGATGACAAACAATAAATGGCATGAACATAAGCCGTGCAAGGCTCAGTGGATGCATATCAGTGACATGAGTCGCTGATGACATTTCTGTCCCGAATGAAAGTGAAGAAGATTGCATGATCTCCTGAAGGAATGAACGGTCAATTGAGTACAGAATATAGAGTGAGTGTAAATCGAAGGGAGATGAAAAGTACCAAAAATGAGAATACAGAGAGACTTAACGTGAGGATTGATGTTCAAGAAGTGGGTGAAGTTAAGAACATCTGCTATCTAAGTATCTATGTAACTCATGACGGGCGTAACAAGGAGGACAGCAAAAGCAGACTAACGCTCGCATAAAGGACATTCCAGACAAAGAGAGGTCTACCAGTAGCAAACATAAGCATTAAATTGAGGAAGAAATTTATGAGAATGTACATTTGTAGCACAACATTCTATGATAATGAAGCATGGTCTGTGGAAAAAGTGGAGCAGAAGAGAATCCAAGCATTTGAGATTTGGAGCTACAGACTAATGCTGAAAATCGATTAGAGCTACAAGGTAATGAATGAGGAGGTTCTACACAGAATCGGGGAGGAAATGAATATATGCAAAACACTGGCAAGAAGAAGGGACACAATGGTAGGACATCTGTTAAGACGTCATGGAATAACTTGCTTGATGCTAGAGGGAGCTGTAGAGAGTAAGAACTGATTGGAAGACACCCAACAGATAACTGAGAACATTGGCTACACTTCCTACTGTGAGATGAAGATGTCGGCACAGAAGAGGAATTTGTGGCGGTCCGCATCAAATCAGTCAAAAGACTGATGACTCAAAAACAAATTATTCCTGTTCAGACAGCAAGTGTGTAGTCATGTTAACTGTATAGGGAGTCGGCATTCACTGGGGAACTCTCTAAGGTGGTATCCATCGCCCGGCACTGAATCACTCTAAAAGCATTTAAGCTTTTATGATTGATCTTCCATCTTGAACATTGCCACCTTTCACGTATAACGGCTGTACTACCATCAGTGCCGTTATAGTTCGGTTTGTACCTTAAGCCAGATGACTCTTGAATCTGTGATACTTTCACCTCTTTTTTTATTAACGAAATAATCTTGTGGTAGACGAGTGTCAGACCACGTAGGTTACAGGCTACCCATGCGTAGGTGCACAATGTATTTGGCTGGTACCATGGTACTTCATATGGATCGCAGTTCCTCATCTTGCTGATAAAACTATCGGGATGGCACGACATTGGTTCATCAATAGGGACTCTTCGCAAGCTTGTTGTGCAACTACTATTTAAGAACACTAGGGAGATGTTGCTGAAACCGCGATCCTGTGTGTTGTAGGGGTACAGCCTTTGGTTACCAAACAGAAACACCCCTAGACAATGGTTCAATCAGAGCCAACGACAAATTTTAAGTTACAAAATCATCAGCAATGAAAACCGAATGATACCAGCATAAAGAGTCACTCTTGATCTGTCAAAGGTCTTCCCTACGTGCTGGTGAAGACTTCAGGTGGGAAAACTCCACTAAAAGGCGGAATAATAATCAATGATCAACGACATAAGGCTGCAGAAGGTAACATATACTTTCATATTAACCGTTGGATTTATAATAGGGGTCCTTTGGAGTCACCAAACTTTCACTCTGTTAAGAAAGTGCCTTAGAAATTATTTATTTTAGTTGATATTTTATGTAGTCCTTGGAAATGCTGTTAGCTTACGTCAGAAGGAACACTGTTTGTTGCAAGCTACATTCATTATTTTATTTCATGAATTTTGCAGTCCTACTTGTATAGGGCATAACTGTCTATATTTTACCAGAATGACGCGTTAACGTAGCTAGATTACTGACAACAGTTTTCAATCAGCATAGGCACAGGCCTACTCTTTACTGAGAGGTCAGAAGCACTGTTAAAGCTACATCCCAGTACTTAGTTGAATGTCAGTGTATTTTTCATAAACAGAATAAGTATTCATCTACATCTACATCTACATACATACTCCGCAATCTGCCATACGGTGCGTGGCGGAGGGTACCTCGTACCACAACTACCATCTTCTCTCCCTGTTCCACTTCCAAACAGATCGAGGGAAAAATGGCTGCCTATATGCCTCTGTTATAGCCCTAATCTCTCTTATCTTATCTTTCTGGTCTTTCCGCGAAATATAGGTGGGTGTCAGTAAAATTCTACTGCAGTCAGCGTCAAATGCTGGTTCTCTAAATTTCCTCAGTAGCGATTCACGGAAAGAACGCTTCCTTTCCTCTAGAGACTTCCGCCCGAGTTCCTGAAGCATTTCCGTAACACTCGCGTGATGATCGAACCTACCAGTAACAAATCTAGCAGCCCGCCTCTGAATTGCTTCTATGTCCTCCCTCAATCCGACCTGATAGGGATCCCAAACGCTCGAGCAGTACTCGTATTAGTGTTTTATAAGCGGTCTCCCTTACAGATGAACCACATCTTCCCAAAATTCTACCGGGAATCGAAGATGACTATTCGCCTTCCCCACAACTGCCATTACATGATTGTCCCACTTCTTATCGCTCTGCAGTGTTACGCCCAAATATTTAATCGACGTGACTGTGTCAAGCGCTACACTACTAATCGAGTATTCAAATATTACAGGATTCTTTTTCCTATTCATCTGCATTAATTTACATTTATCTATATTTAGAGTTAGCTGCCATTCTTTACACCAATCACAAATCCTGTCCAAGTCATCTTGTATCCTCCTACAGTCACTCAACGACGACACCTTCCCGTACACCACTGCATTATCAGCAAACAGCCGCACATTGCTATCCACCCTATCGAAAAGATCATTTATGTAGATAGAAAACTACAGCGGACCTACCACACTTCCCTGGGGCACTCCAGATGATACCCTCACCTCCGATGAACATTCGCCATCGAGGACAACGTACTGGGTTCTATTACTTAAGAAGTCTTCGAGCCACTCACATATTTGGGAACCAATCCCGTATGTTCGTAACTTAGTTAGGAGTCTGAAGTGGGGCACCAAGTCAAACGCTTTCCGTAAGTCAAGTAATATGGCATCCGTCTGATACCCTTCATCCATGGTTCACATGATATCATTTGAAAAAAACGGCGATTTGCGTTTCGCAGGAGCGATGTTTTCTAAAACCGTTCTGATGCATTGACAGTAACTTCTCTGTCTCAAGGAAATTCATTACATTCGAACTGATAATATTTTCGAGAATCCTGCAACAAACCGATGTTAAAGATATTGGTCTGTAATTTTGAGGATCCGGCCTTCTACCCATCTTTTTTCCAGTCGCTCGGCACTTTACGTTGGGCATGAGATTCGCGATAAATGCAAGCTAAGTAAGGAGTCAATGCAGTAGAGTACTCTCTGTAAAACCGAATTGGAATCCCATCAGGACCTGGCGATTTATTTATTTGCAACCCATTCAGCTGCTTCACAACCCCAGGGATGTCTATCACTATGTTCTCCATACGGGAATCTGTACGAGTCTCAAACAGTGGTATGTTTGTACGGTCCTCCAGCGTGAAAGATTTCTCAAATGCTAAATTTAAAATTTCAGCTTTCGTTTTGCTGTCTTCCGTTGCCAGGCCAGACTGAACAGTGAGTGACTGGATGGAAGCTTTCGTCCCACTTACCGATTTTACGTGAGACCAGAATTTCCTTGGGTTTTCAGCAAGATCTTTTGCTAAGGTATGACGGTGGTAATGGTTGTATGCTTCGCGCATCGCTCTTTTTATAGCAGCACGAATCTCTACTAACTTTTGCCTGTCCTCATTCTCCCGATCTTTCTTGTACCACGAGTGCAACTGTCTTTGCTTCCTGAGCATTCTCCGAATTGCGCTGTTAAACCACGGTGGGTCTTTTCCGTTCGTAGCCCACTTTTTCGGCACATACTTGTCCAATGCGTGATTTACAATGTGTTTAAAATTTGCTCATAATTCTTCCACGTCCATCGTACCGGAAGTAAATGAAATCGATTCATTTACTAAGTGGGATGCTAACAACTGCTTATCTGCTCTTTCTAGTAACAATACTCTCCTAGCCTTCTTGACTGACTTTTTAACTGTAGTAACCATAGTCGTAATGACAACATCATGATCACTAATCCCTGTCTCAACACTGACACCGTCGATGAGGTCTGGTCTGTTCGTGGCTACCAGATCTAAAATATTTCCATTACGCGTTGGCTGTCGATTTAGCTGCTCAAGACAGTTTTCGGATAATGTGTCCAAAAGTAATTCATACGACGGCTTGTCTGTACCACCTGTAATGAATCCATAGACATCCCAGTCTATACTAGGTAAGTTGAAGTCGCCTCCGACTAATACAGCATGATCCGGGTACTTCTGCGATACAGAGTGTAGACTCCCTTTGAATGATTCTAGAACTGTCACGATGGAACCTGGTGGCCGGTAATAACACCCTACAATTATTCTTATTTCTCCTAGCCCTGTTAAACGTGTCCAGATAACTTCACAATCACACTCTACTTCGACCTCAGTAGACACAATATTTTTGTCAACTGCAATGAAAACACCACCTCCTACCGTGTCTAACCTGTCTTTCAGATACACGTTCCAACCCTCACTAAATATTTCAGGACTTCCTATCTCACGTTTCAGCCAGGTCTCAGTCCCGAGAATAATTTGCGTGCCACACGCTTCCTGGAGGGCAGTAAATTCAGGAACTTTATTCCGAACACACTGAAAATTTACTGCTAATATCTTGATAGCTGAGGTGTCTTTACACTGAGCGCGTTATGATTTCCCTGCCTGCCTCTCACTACTGCCTAGCCTAAAAAACCGCCATGTGCACGCCACAAGTACTCTGCTACCCGAGTAGCCGCTTCCTTTGTGTAGTGCACCCCCGACCTATGTAGGGACGTCCTACAATTCCCCACTCAATAGCACAAGTCTAGAAATCTGCAGCCAAGACCGTCACAGAGTCGACGAAGCCTCTGGTTGAGACCTCCACTCGGCTCCAAACCAAAGGACCCCTATCCACTCTGGGAACAATGCTGCAAATAGAGAGCTCTGCTTGCACTCCGCGTGCGAGGCCAGCGGTCTTCACCAAATCCGCCAGCCGCCTGTACGAACTGAGGATCGCCTCAAAACCCAAGCGACAGACATCATTGGTGGCAACGTGAGCAACTCCTTCCAGACGACTGAACCCCGTACGCTCGATAGCCGCAGGCAAGGCCGCCTCCACATCTAGGATGAGGCCTCCCGGCAGACAAACCGAGTGCACGTTGGAATTCTTTCCAGCCCTGTACGCTGTATCCCTCAGGGGCTTCGAGTTACTATTATCCCGTAGTGGAACATAATTATATACCATACTGCATACACTCCTGGAAACGGAAAAAAGTACACATTGACACCGGTGTGTCAGACCCACCATACTTGCTCCAGACACTGCGAGAGGGATGTACAAGCAATGATCACACGCACGGCACAGCGGACACACCAGGAACCGCGATGTTGCCCGTCGAATGGGGCTAGCTGCGCAGCATTTGTGCACCGCCGCCGTCAGTGTCAGCCAGTTTGCCGTGGCATACGGAGCTCCATCGCAGTCTTTAACACTGGTAGCATGCCGCGACAGTGTGGACGTAAACCGTATGTGCAGTTGACGGACTTTGAGCGAGGACGTATAGTGGGCATGCGGGAGGCCGGGTGGATGTACCGCCGAATTGCTCAACACGTGGGGCGTGAGGTCTCCACAGTACATCGATGTTGTCGCCAGTGTTCGGCGGAAGGTGCACGTGCCCGTCGACCTGGGACCGGACCGCAGCGACGCACGGATGCACGCCAAGACCATAGGATCCTACGCAGTGCCGTAGGGGACCGCACCGCCACTTCCCAGCAAATTAGGGACACTGTTGCTCCTGGGGTATCGGCGAGGACCATTCGCAACCGTCTCCATGAAGCTGGGCTACGGTCCCGCACACCGTTAGGCCGTCTTCCGCTCACGCCCCAACATCGTGCAGCCCGCCTCCAGTGGTGTCGCGACAGGCGTGAATGGAGGGACGAATGGAGACGTGTCGTCTTCAGCGATGAGAGTCGCTTCTGCCTTGGTGCCAATGATGGTCGTATGCGTGTTTGGCGCCGTGCAGGTGAGCGCCACAATCAGGACTGCATACGACCGAGGCACACAGGGCCAACACCCGGCATCATGGTGTGGGGAGCGATCTCCTACACTGGCCGTACACCACTGGTGATCGTCGAGGGGACACTGAATAGTGCACGGTACATCCAAAGCGTCATCGAACCCATCGTTCTACCATTCCTAGACCGGCAAGGGAACTTGCTGTTCCAACAGGACAATGCACGTCCGCATGTATCCCGTGGCACCCAACGTGCTCTAGAAGGTGTAAGTCAACTACCCTGGCCAGCAAGATCTCCGGATCTGTCCCCCATTGAGCATGTTTGGGACTGGATGAAGCGTCGTCTCACGTAGTCTGCACGTCCAGCACGAACGCTGGTCCAACTGAGGCGCCAGGTGGAAATGGCATGGCAAGCCGTTCCACAGGACTACATCCAGCATCTCTACGATCGTCTCCATGGGAGAATAGCAGCCTGCATTGCTGCGAAAGGTGGATATACACTGTACTAGTGCCGACATTGTGCATGCTCTGTTGACTGTGTCTATGTGCCTGTGGTTCTGTCAGTGTGATCATGTGATGTATCTGACCCCAGGAATGTGTCAATAAAGTTTCTCCTTCCTGGGACAATGAATTCACGGTGTTCTTATTTCTATTTCCAGGAGTGTATAATGGCAGAAGAACATCTGAAATCAGTACAAGTGATCAAAACTTTAAATCATTTATTGCTGAATGGCCTCAAGAAGGAACTATCTTTTGTCAAGAAGACAGCAGAGATTCAGATTGATGATCATCAGTATAATGAACTAATGTATTCTCGTGTCGCAGGTGAAACAAACGGGAGAGAATGCGATGATACAGAAGGAATGCCATGATACAGACTACAAAACTGCTGATTTCCTTTTCATGCATGATGGAACTCAATACAGTAAATCACTGTCACCAGGATGCAGAAAACGAATACACATTATCATTAAAATACAATCTTGTCCAGTAATAGATAGTGTAACGAAACATAAAGGAAGGCCCTCCCTAAATGTAGGCTTCCACGTCCTGAGAAATTTTGTAATCTGCACTTTCGTCTGAAAGACAATTTGACAGTTTTACGTTGTGTGGGCATAAAGAACAATGTGTGACCGTGCTACGTCTCTGCAAAATAGCAGCACTTTACATGAAAGTCGTAAAGGCACCATTATTCTATAATGAATGTACATCAGGAGTTGATCTTCTTGACGAGAAGGCAATTAGACACTCTTGGAAGAGACAGCCGAGAAGGTGATATTTTGTCTAATGGAGAAACGTATTCGATGTAATAGCAATAAATATTTTGTCCTTATTTTCACATTAACGTCCCAGCTATATGGAAGCCAGATCTGATAACAACAAAACTATTCTCATACGGCGATGAGAATCAACAAGCAACGCCACCAAAATAAAGCTCTACAAGCCAGAGCGTGTTGAGGAATTAGTAGCCAACCGGCGATGATTGTGGCAGTTGTATCACCAAATGGAAGATGCCTCATGGTGTGATATTCGCTATTTTTGACTTCACTAAAACAGCAAATACGAGTAGTTAATACTTTCAGCCAGAAGGCAAATACTTGTTTGTAAATAATGATTAATGTATAATGAGGAGTCGCATGGCGACTGTGGAATTTTCTAAATAATGTAATTCGTCGTCTTTGGGGAGCAAACAGAGATATACGGATAGATATGCGATCCTTCACTATTTTGTTCGCTAGAGAACAAATGAAGGCTTGAGCGCAAAAAAGACTTGTACTGTTTTTCTCAAGTAAGACGGACGCAGATCTGTGGCAGTCTGATCTAATTTTTTACTAAATGTGTAAAAACGTGTAATGTCTAAGTTTGAGTGAAGTGTAAAGAACTGTTATAACTTACCGTGACGACGCACGAGCGACTCAAAGAAGACAATGGCCATATAAAAGAGCGCTCAATGGACATGATACAGACATAAAAATCTACCGTCATTGTAGTACTAAGCCTAAGGTACGATATATGTTTTAGTTCATAATAAATATTTGTTCTGGGAATACTGAATCATTTAGCAGTGCTCATTCCTATTATCTCCTCAGTATTATTTTCATTTTAATTATGTATTTTGCTAATATTATAGACACCAAGATCAGCAGTCCAATGTGCGTGTTACACTGATAAAAAGAAAACTGTTTTATCGTCTTCTTGCATCAGCTTTAATATTGAATTTCCCTTTTGCGTGATGTTACAGTTGTTTTTGCGCCCTTAAGAACTTTCTGGTCCCTTAGGAAATTGTTTTGTCATAACAATAACTTCACAACCGGGTATGATCGTATCTACGATCATGAAGTAATTAGAAAGACGATAACGAAATTTCTTAATCAATAGCACGCTAGTTGTGACTGCCTCAAGCCATGCGAAACTGCAAGTAAACACTAATCACATCTCATAATGCAATATTTTATGACAATGGTCAATCCATGATTCTTACGCCAATTGTGATTGATAAAACAGTAAGCTAAATCTCAATTTCCAACTTTCCATTGAATAACAACCTCACTTTTATTTTGTAACATCACACTTGGCGCCCTTCTTGGAACTGTACAAGCAAATCCAGACACTACAGAGCACAGATCCTAAATGGGGCAAAGTAATCAGACTTCTTCAAGAAAATCCAAACCATAAGTTGTCCAAATTCTTCAAGATTCATAATCAGGTATTATTTCATCGTACCTCTGTGTCAACAGACAACTGGCTTGTTTGTCTACCTAGCAGTTTTGTCGAACATCTTTTGTGGTTTACCCACATTTCTTGGGGCCACTATGGTCCAGAGAAGTGTAAAAAGAAGATTGCTACTTACTGTTATGTGCCCAACCTACATCGTCGGATACACAAGTTGCTAAAATTCTGTGTCCTCTGCCAAAAGGCGAAAACTCTGAATATTCCTACTTTAATTCCATTGAATCCGATCATCGCAGAAAGACCTAATCAGCTCATTAGCATTGACCTGGCTGGCCCTCTACTGATGGGTAGGGGAGGTGTCAAATACCTCTTTGCTGTTCTCGACAACTTCAGTAAATACGTTCGAATGTATGTTATGAAGACATCTTGTGCTCCGCCTATAATACGCTGTCTTGAAAATGACTATTTCCCTCGATTCGGAGTCCCCGAATCTGTACTTTCAGATAATGCATCCAACTTTACTTGCTGCAAATAGCGTGAGTTTTTGGCCCATCACAATGTCAAGCAAATCTTAAAATCACGTTTTAGGCCTCAGTCGAATTTGACTGAGCGGATCTTCAAGGAGTTTAACAGATTTGTTCGGACGTACATTCCAGACAAGCAAACTCGTTGGGTTGATTTTGTGACACCTTTTGAGGCGATAGTTAATAATTTGCCACACACTTTCACAGGTTTCACTCCACACGAGTTGATATCTCGAAAGAAGGAACAGAATGAGTGGGTTGATCCTCTTCCCAAGATTCCTAGCCCTGAGGTAGATCTAGATGTCAAAATTCGAGGAGCTTTAAATTCCATTACCACCAATGCTCAATTTAGGAAGAAAGGCTATGATAAAAAAGTAAACAAAGTTGTAAGTTACCATGTAGGTGAAAAGGTATTACTTAAGACTCATTTCAAGCCATCCTTAATATGTAAAAAAAATTGCAAGTGGCAACATATGTACCAAGGTCCTTACCTTATTTTAAGGAAACTGCTCATAGGGAGTTTTTTTCAACTGACCCGGCTACGGGGAGAGTAAAAGGCTTATTTCACCGCCAAGACTTAAAGTAATTTTATAATGGTAGTGGTTAAATACTGTCGTGGAAATGAATTCTTGCTTACTGGAAATTTCCTTGTGTGAACTGTTAATGATAAGAATTGTGTTGAACAGCGCACTGACTACATGGTAACGGATACTACATGTAAACTTTAAGTATTAAATGTTAAGTATGGAAAAATTGGTTATAGTGATGGACATGAACTGATATTTCTTCAACAAGCTGAAGCAGGAAATTAAGGTTGCACCAAGAACTTCAATTTAATTTTAAGTTAGTATAAAAAAAAAGTGCTTTCGAGGCGATTGTCCGGAGCTATATAAATATGTAAAGGTAAGAAATAGAGGAGGATGCGTAAATAAGCACTTCTCTCAAGGTACAAGAAGATTTATATATTTATTTTTAGTAATGTAAGTACCTAAAGTTCTGTTGTAAAAGCCCAAATTACCTGCTTAAAAAAAGGGGGGTACATGTTCAAACAGTCCAGACAGTGGACAGGAGTAGAAGAAATAGCTTAAAGTTCAGTTAAAGCGTGCTGTTGAATGGAAAAACAAGTGGTAACCCGCATGTGTTCACGCAAGGAGACAATAAGCTGTAGTAAACTAAGTTAGGTGAAATACAGTACAAATAGAGGCAAACCATGAAGCATCAATAATGTAGCGCAAGTACTCCACGAGGCCATTAATTGCTATGAAAGTAAACTATTTCCCTGTGATCTGAGCCCAATGTAAAGAGTATATGAGGAATGTTAGCTGACGAATTGATTTCAGTAGAATCAAGGTACTAAATAACCACACAGGAAGCCCTCTGTATCATAAGTCCAAGTAAAGATCTTCAGAAGATTTGTAGTGTAATCTAGCGACCGTTCAATACCCTAATTGAAGGCTAATCTAAAGAACAAGCAATTCAGTGATATTTAAACTTAATACTGACTATAACCAGAGTAAGACGTAGAAGTAGCAAAGCATGCTGTAATGAAAGAGGTTGAAATTTATATATGTGCCTATGTTTATTATGATAATTTTATTTACATGCAGATTTTATTGCAAAAATGTCTCCTAAGACACTCCTCTTACGAAATCCATTTTCCTTGTGCCCGTTCCTTTTGATCCTGGTTCATTAACCCAGACCAAGGGTCGACTTGTAAAAGGCACGTGTGCTTCGAGGCAAAGCAGTGCTTATGAGAAATGAGACACGTAGCGTGATGAACTTCGCTAGCTTTGGTAATGTTTGTTATGGACCGGTTGCGTAAACCCAGTGAACTGTCGGTAATTCCATTCATGCGAAAAATAGTAGACGCGCGTTGCCCTATTTTTTTTAAACAGAGAACGATTGCTGAGTACATGAAGCGAAGAGGGAGACCTATTGTTATCCAGTCTGCCCTCAAATATAAAAAAAAAAAAATTTGGCAAGCGCAAAGGAAAGCAAAATAAAAAAAAAAAAGATTCAGCGTTAAATGCGTACTCGTTAAGTAGTAGATATGCTGCGTGGCAGTAGAAAATGATCTTGGGTGCACTAAAGAATAAATGCAACGAGTGTTGCGAAACCTGTAGTTTTCATAATGAGGAGATGAGCCCTTAAAAGAAAGTTTGAAAGAATATTTTTAGGTTCGCTAGTGAAAGTAAACCTTGAGATATAAAGAGTCCATTCATAAAGCAGTTGTTCACTGGACTTAACAAATGGAGTGACCATTAATTGTAAATATTAGCTCGTAAGTGATCTTTTGTAAATAGTAGAATATAAGTCTTTCTGTACCAATGGAGGAAACCTGCAAAATTGATAGATTTGTAAATGAACTCCATCGGCGAAGGAACTAAGCACGAATGCTGTGTGAAGATGCACACTAAAGTGCGACGTGCATAATAAAAATAACTGTTCACTGTATATTAGTGGTAGTGTTGTACTGCAAGTGTAAAAAGAAGTCAAGGCTACGACAACAGGTGCAACGCAAAGTTCAGTGTTGTTCTAAGTGCAGCGACAGCTAAAACATTCGTCGTCACTTACCTGTGAGCCTCATGGGAGGCAGTTGACAGAGAAGTATGGAGGCAGCTTCAGTGTCCGGCTCCTCCGATGGGAAACGCGCGCGAGGTGTTTTACCGATGCACTCGTGTGATACGAAGTTTACAAAAAAAAAAAAAAGGAGCAATCGACGACCAGCAGCTCTGTTACAGCCTGATCGCGAACGGATACTGAGTATTGGAGCTCACGCAACACTGTGCAGCCGCTGTGAGTGGCTGACGTGTGGGTGACGAAACAATCCAAACTTTAAACTGCTAACCGCCATGACTTCCATCGTACATACTGGAGGAAAGACATTTGTACACTTGTGTGACTACATCTTCATACCTAAATTAAGCAATTTTCTTGAGTTGAAGTTAAGATGAGTAAGAAGTAGATTGTTAGATTACTCGGACCTTAAAGCCATTAATACCGGCACTCCTGAACACTGCTAAAATGAATTATAATCCTGTCTCTTGATGGACAAAGAAAATGAATGTACACTATAGGAAGACCCTAAATTCCAGACCAGACCCGATCCTTAACAAATGTATCCAATAGGTTGTAGGTTATACTAATAATTTTGCACTTCTTCTGTTTCATATTGTAAATAAAAACCCGGGAAGCCACTTGAATTCCTGGCACCACAGTGGAAAGGACAGATGCACTGCATGATGAACGCCGTAGACAGCTAACACAGAAAGTGAAAGCATCACGAAGTGTAGTGCTACGTTATTAAACTGTAATTGAACCACAATGAGTCAACAGATGCTCGAACATTGTCCACTCTAGTTTAGTGAAAATAAGCACTCACTGTACTCATGTATTAGTTGTTAAACTCAAGCGAAAGTAATTTCTGAATTCTATCCCCTGAAGAGCGAAATGAACGTTCACTTATTGTTATAAGCAAATATGAACCAAACTTAAATATGCACATAAATGTTAATCTTGGTATTATGGAATGAAGTGACTGATGGACAAAGAATGAAAAACATTATTTTGAAAAATGATAAATATCTGATATACGTTAATAAATGTAATTTCAATTTATGTACATAGTACGCCAGTAACATTATGTAAATGTCACACCAAAAATCACGAATATCTCATGAGAACATGAGGATCGAGGTAATCCTTCGGCATTCCCTCTCTCCTCATGGGAGGCAATGTGATATTCGCTATTTTTGACTTCATTAAAACAGCAAATACGAGTAGTTAATACTTTCAGCCAGAAGGCAAATACTTGTTTGTAAATAATGACTAATGTATAAGGAGGAGTCGCATGGCGACTGTGGAATTTTCTAAATAATGTAATTCGTCGTCTTTGGGCGGCAAACAGAAAAATACGGATAGATATGCGATCCTTCACTATTTTGTTCGCTGGAGAACAAATGAAGGCTTGAGCGCAAAAAAGACTTGTACTGTTTTTCTCAAGTAAGACGAACGCAGATCTGTGGCAGTCTGATCTAATTTTTTACTAAATGTATAAAAACGTGTAATGTCTAAGTTTGAGTGAAGTGTAAAGAACTGTTATAACTTACCGTGACGACGCACGAGCGACTCAAAGAAGACAATGGCCATATAAAAGAGCGCTCAATGGACATGATACGGACATAAAAATCTACCGTCATTGTAGTACTAAGCTTAAGGTACGATATATGTTTTAGTTTATAATAAATATTTGTTCTGGGAATACTGAATCATTTAGCAGTGCTCATTCCTATTATCTCCTCAGTATTATTTTCATTTTAATTATGCATTTTGCTAATATTATAGACACCAAGATCAGCAGTCCAATGTGCGTGTTACATTGATAAAAAGAAAACTGTTTTATCGTCTTCTTGCATGATCTTCAATATTGAATTTCCCTTTTGTGTGATGTTACAGTTGTTTTTGCGCCCTTAAGAACTTTCTGGTCCCTTAGGAAATTGTTTTGTCATAACAATAACTTCACAACCGGGTATGATCGTATCTACGATCATGAAGTAATTAGAAAGACGATAACGCAATTTCTTAATCAATAGCACGCTAGTTGTGACTGCCTCAAGCCACGCGAAACTGCAAGTAAACACTAATCACATCTCATAATGCAATATTTTATGACAATGGTCCATCCATGATTCTTACGCCAATTGTGATTGATAAAACAGTAAGCTAAATCTCAATTTCCAACTTTCAATTGAATAACAACCTCACTTTTATTTTGTAACCTCACAATGGACCCACATAAGACAGAAAAACGGTCAATCATTCTGCAGAGCCACAAAAATTTGTGCTAAGAACCTAGTGGAATTATATGTGAAGTGTCTTAATTAAAATGAGAACATATTGTGACGTGGGTTTGTAAAACTGACAGTTATCCAACTATGGGAAATTATAACATAATTTTTACGCTAAAATAAGAGTCATAACACCATACCAAACACTTTCTTATTTATTCTGTGTCATCAATTCCTTCATAACTTTATAATACTTCCTTTAATACCAACATTTAGTGAATGTTTTAAGGTAGGGGCCTTCCAGAACTCTCTCATGCATATTTGTTACTCTATGCTATTTATGCATTCTAGGGTTAGTATTACATAGCATGAGTGAACAAAATGTGTGGCCAGTTATTGAAGAAAGAACCATGATGATCTGTTTGTTAGCCAAAGATTACGGATTAGACTCTCTTTTCGAAATGATGAAGAGGGCATCCAAATGGGAGGTGACTGTGAGAGAATAAATAACCTGTAGGGTAACAGTCAACGAGTTGCAACATGGAATCTTAAGGGCTTGAATGTGATAGAGAACCTGTTAGATATTAAAAGGCTCCGTTTGGATACATTGTGTGGGCCAGTGAAGTGTGTGGGTCAGTAAAGTGAAATGGAGACAAGATAAGAATTTCAGGTCTGGCGAATGTAGTGATCAACAGCAATAGAAGATGGTGTATTGGGAGTGGGAATATTTACTAATAAGAAGGTATGGAAGAGAGTGATTTACGCCAGCAATAATAGTGAACGTATGTATGCCAATTCACATTCCTACATTTCCGGATTTGCACAGTGCCCCATTACAGACTGTTAACGAAGTTCCGATCATACAGAATAGATTTACGCATATGCGAGTGTCTCTAAGACTTCTTGGCCATCAGAAACCAGCACGTTTTGCTCGACGGCGAGTATTCATGAGCAGCAGGGGTGCCCCAGGGAAGTGTTATCCTCTACATACACAAATTATCTGACTAACAGGGTGGGCAGCAATCCGAGGCTTTTTCCTGATGACGCTGTGGTATGCTTGAAGACGCTGTTGTTGATCAGCTGTAGGAGGACGCATAATTCTTAGTTCGTGTGATGTACAGCAGATTACTGTAAGTGTGGAAAAATGTTAAGGGAGGGGGGGGGGGGGGGTAGAACGTCAAACGGGTCGACTTGGAGCAGGAGAGGCACCACACGACATTTTAATTTCCAGTGTCTATACTTTTACAAATAAGTTCATAAAACTTCATCAGCATCACGAGGAAGGATTCAGTATTCACACTCATTGCAGTGGAAGTTAGAAAACATAACAAAATAAATTTCTTTACGTGCAAAATTTCATCATTTTTTCATTTACTAATAGTTGCATTTGTTCGTATAGGAACACTTTTCTTCATAAGTTAGAGAGATTCTAACATGAATTTTGCACAGCATACATACCGTACTTACAGATGTATGACAATCTAGAATTTATTTAATTTATGAAAAAACGAATGAGCTATTGTATTTTCATGTTTAGAAAAGAACACAAATTTTGTAGATAATTATCTCAATTTTTACCACAGTTTTTAATAGATTTGGAAAATTCTAGAGTTTCATACACCTTTAAGTATCGTTTGTATGCCGTGCAAAATTCATCGAAGAATCCCTCTTACTTATGAAGAAAAGTGTACCTGTAGCAAAAAATACTGACATTAGTAAGTGAAAAAAATTAGGAAATTTCACACGTAACAAAAATCGTTTCGTTATGTTTTCGAACTTCCACTGCTATGATTGTGAATTCTGAATCCTTCCTGGTCATGCTGACAAAGTTTTGAGAATTTATTTGTAAAAGTATGGACAGTGGAAATTAAAATCTCCTGTTGTGCCTCTACTGCTCCAAGTCGGCCCGTTTGACGTCCTACCCTCCTTAAGTTGATGTAGATGAGTAGGAAAAACAGTTCCATAACAATGGAATACGGCATTGGTAATTTGCTTCTTGACACAGTCAAGTCGGTTATACATCTAGGCATAATGTTGGAATGCAACGAGCACTTAGGGCGTTAGCAGCGAAGGCGAATGGTGGACTTTGATTTATGGGAGAACTTTAGGAAAGCGTAGCTTATACGTAAAGTAACCACTTATAGAATACCAGTGCAAGCAATTTCTGGGAACTACTCGAGTGTTGGGGGTCCCCACCAGATCGATTTAAAAAAATACATCGAGGTCATTAAGTTTGATCAACACATGAGTATTACAGAGATCCTTTGTGAGCTAATATGGGAATCCCTGAAGGGACTCTTTAATTTGCGCAACACTGTCGGAAAAATTGACAGATTGCTGCATTTTAAGCTGACTGCAGACCGTTTCTACTACAGCCAACACACATTTCGCGGTAAGGAACACGAAATGAGATAAGAAAAAATGGTTCAAATGGCTCTGAGCACATTGGGTCTTAACTTCTGAGGTCTTCAGTCCCCTAGAACTTAGAACTACTTAAACCTA